>NC_136501.1:68793725-69103725 GCF_053919585.1 Euprymna scolopes
GCCACGCTTATACGCATATCTAATGTAAAAAATAACGATGTTGTACCTATGGATGTAGGTTTTGCAGGCAAACAGTTATACTCGGATATTCTTTTAAATGCTAACTGTTTTATTCTACATTTTGGACATTTAGCAACAAGATAAAACCAAAATTGAAAGTGTTCTACAAGTTAAAATACCTTTTATATTAAATTTTATATCAACAGATCATATATTTGCTCACACATCAGTAACGAGGGTGAAACCGGTCAGCTGACTCCCTTATTTTCCTTCTCTTCACCTATTTAACTTTATTTAAAACGTTGACTTTATGTAAACGTTTTAATCCTGAATTGTCGTCTTCCTTTGGTGGTTGCATTATCTCTTTCTCTCTCTCTCTCTCTCTCTCTCTCTCTCTCTCTCTCTCTATATATATATATATATATATATATATATATATATTTCAAAAGGCAAACAATGTCACAGCCAACAAGAGACGTGACATCCAACAAATCGAAGTCAAAGACCCGAGTTCCATCCTCATTTGTGCTCATCAGTTAGACATATCCGAACTCGCGATTCGAAAGCCGAGCCTCTTTCATGTGAGGGGAGTACTCTGCGACATGAACAAACTAAAAAAAATCACGAACACCTCGACGAAATCCGACTAAACAACGAACCTACTTCGTCTAGAACAAAAAAAAATCGTTGCCCTACAAGTAGGAATTTTATATTCGCTAGGGCTATACCATCTAACGTGCTAACATAGTGAGCAATTAGTAATAGAATTTACAGCATGTGAGCAATCAAATTTTTATTTCCAGAATAAAAAGCCAACAAGATCCAGGGCAGCTTACAAACTGTGGTTCTTAGATATCTGTTTGGCCTTCATTCTGGCTCATCGGTTAGATATATTCGAATTCTATGAATTATATTAATATCAATATTATATATATATATATATATATATATATATATATATATATATATATATATATATAAAGGGAAAGAGAGAGAGGAAATATTTTTGTGGGCTATAATGTTTTTATCTTACATTCTACTCAAGTATGCAGAAAGTAGTAACTATTAACAAATAAAGCTTAGTGTAATAGTTAAATGAAATTAATAATCTACTGGGAAGCCATAAAATAAATATGTGGTTTAATAACAAACATTCTATATATATATATATATATATATATATATATATATATATATATATATATATATATATATATATATATATATAGCGTTCAGCCTGGTCATTACTATAATCGTTGATCATTTTGAAATTCTAGGGGCTCTAATTGTTATCTACTTATCTCAGCATTGTTTCCAGTCAGTCTTAAGCCATTTGACGTGACCGTACCAGGGAGCTGTAGACCTCCCCATTTGGATGAGGTTAAGAGGAGAATGCCGGAAAACTATGCTTGTGTTATTTAAGCATTATTGTATACCCGGGTAGCAGCCTGCTGAAACGAAAAGTAAAGTTATCAATTTTATTATTTTCTGCTGAAACCAACATATAAATATGATTGTTTTGTGAAAGTGAAAATCTGATGTCATTTTAAGAACATAACGAGATATGATTTCGTTTCTGAGGTCAGACGAGTGGTCACGGGGTTGACATCTCCTGATTGTGAGCACTACAGTTGAAAGCGTTCAAGATTGCAGGCTCACACGCACGGAATCGGGGAATCCCCCTGGGATGCCCTACGTACTGGCGATTGGTTTAGGGAGCAGCCTACCCTACCTCGATACCTATGTATATAAGCGAATTACCGCACCAAAATCAGTAAGTTAGAGAGAGTTGAAGCTGAGTTTTGAGCGAATTTGATTCTAATCGAAGAGTCGTCACCCCTCCCTTCTCTTCACGTCTCTCGCTACCGCCCAAACTGAGCGTAATTAAATCTCATTGGAGCTGAAGGGTGTTTCTAAATATGGACCATCGAATGATTGTATATGAGTGTATGTCATATGTTTGTATATTGAACTTGAATTAACCACATGGAATAGAGATATCTGAGCGTGTCTTTCTTTTGCGTGCATGAAAATCTACGCCGAGAAAACTTACGGAGAGTTTCCTGTGAAAGACGATCACGACGCGTATGTGACAAGGGATCTCTATTTAGGGATCGCTGAGGGTTCACACCTGTGACTTGTGACCGGGCCCTTTCACACCCCGTCTTTTGATTAGACACAATCAGTGTCCATTCAGGAGAGGTGTAGCTGTGATTGCGAAACGATTGCTTCACATGTACACGAGCAGCTATTAGTATATGTGTATTTAGTGTCTCTTAAGACTAAACCGAACATTGCATATATATATATATATATATATATATATATATATATAGTAATTTTCTTGAGTTTTAATTAAATTAGTAATGCTACTATCACATTAAAATACACTCTGCTCTTTAGACTACTGTTCTAACCCTCTTTAAATATATATATATATATATATATATATATATATATATATATATATATATGTCTGTGTTCGTGTGTGTATGCGAAAAAACACGTATACATACGTAACACATAAACGTTTGTTACATTTTAAAGTTGAATATATAAGTACTCATTCGTAATATTTGATAACTATAAGTACAATTATATATATATATATATATATATATATATATATATATATATATATATATATATATATACAAGGGTGTAAAATACAATCGTCGCTTAAGACATAATTCTATTTCCGTTCGAGAAATGCCGGTTTCCGTTTTTCTTGCACCGTTGCCAGTTGTATACAAATCCCAAGAGCGATATACGCTTTCTATTTCTGATCAAAGTTATGACAATATGACTATTTCAAGCACACTTAAATGCATCGCTGGATTGATTAGCATAACAGAGACGTGTCTGTAGTGACACAAACAAAGTTTCCATCACCGGCTATGGTCGTTGGTATGGTTTAAACTGAGGGCCACATCATGTCACCTCACATCTTCGAATCGGTTTGAAAGTAAATATCAAAGTGTACCTGGATGTACTGAAAGATGTTATTATCCGCTGGTGCAATAAGGTCACCTCTGGCAGACCATGCGTGTGACATCAGGACTCGGTGCCGGGCCACAAATCAAAAGAGGCCCTGGCTTGGTTTCAGAAGGATTGCTTAAACTACATACCTTTCTTCCACTGAGCTTCCGGCTCGGACCTGAACTGTCTGAACTACCTCGTTTGATCATGCATCTAGAACCCGACCTCCCACACAAACAAAGCCAGCCATATCGCCCCCATCAACAGAGTATTCGCCGAACTGCCCTCAGCGCTTGTGAAAAAAACAAGCATTCAGTACCGTACTCGTATCGAGGCGGTGATTGATGCTGAAGGAGCTACACTAAATGCATGTCAGCTCTACTAATCAAGTTATCTGAATTATTTCTTTCAAAAAACGTTTTAAAATAAAGACGTGGTGTTATTTTGATTTTGGACTTTTATCGTTTGAACCTGTATAAATTATCTATTGAGACTCACTTCTGTTATTATATGAATAATGATATATTACGCTAAATTTACAATATGAAAGGTATCTCCTCCCAAATAAATTTAGCATGAAAAACACATTCTAGATAAGCAAGTTACACATTTAGCCCGTACGTACCTGGTTAAATGCCCGTTATGTTGGTTATATATATATATATATATATATATATATATATATATATATATATATATATATATATATATATATATATATATATACAAGCAAAAGTACCCGTCATTGACTGGGTTCCAAAACAGCTTACAGAAAATGGACTCTGATTTATTAAAATATGATAGGTTATGAAAAGGAAGGGTTGTAAATTTGGGTTGAATTTGGGGGAATCAAAACCAATGTAAAATATGATGAAAGTAAAAATAAAATAGATAAACCCCATTATTTATTATACCATGCCTGTTCACATTGAAACAATGATCACAATATTCTGAGAATCTATATAAAAACCCTTGTTAAACTTTGTGACATATTTCCATTTTATGGAGGTCAGGTGCAGACGAACACCCTATAATTTTATTATACCATATTTTTCAAACTGAAACATAATTAACAAAATATACTTACGCAGATAGATATGAAAAGTCTTTATTAAAGTTTGTGCCTATTTCCATTCTTTGGAGGCCAGGCGCGAACTCAGACCCCCCAATTTTAATGAACCACCGTTCTGCCAGATCAAACATGCCCATTCCTTTGTCTCGATACATCTTCTATCATTATATGTGATCAGTTTTCTATAATACTCAACCATATAGGAGCCTATTCGTGACCAGACACACACACACACAGAGGCATGCAGCTTTATATATATATATATATATATATATATATATATTAGTCTTTTTTACGTAATTTTCGCTTTGCTTTGTCTTAGAAAAGAAGTAGTTTTTAATCTTAAAACAGGTTGAAATGTAAAATAGATTGTTATTCGTTTTATTTTATATTTGTCATCCTGTATACATGTAATCACTAGAATAAGAGTAAAATCTATTTTCTCTTTTTTGTTTGAAAGATGAGAATTTATTAAAAAACACACACACACACACGTTTTGCGTTTAGGTTAATATTTTGTACTCGCCATCTAAAAAGAAATCCGACGAAGGTTTATTATTTGTGGTCTGTATTGAAAGTATCCTAGAACCATCTTTGTACTCTGAAAAAAAAAAGTGTTTCATTTTTTAGTGCATTTTTAACACACAGAAAACATTATATCAGACGTAAAGCTATAATTATAGATTTCGAGCAATGACGCGTAGTAACCGTAATCTGCTTACTACAAAACTCTTAATTTTAAGCAGTGGCAATCATAATCGTAAAATCTAAAATATAGCAATAAGTTAACTGAATTTCTTATTAGCAAAGAACACGGTTATTTTGATAGCGCTTAAATAAGAAATAGATATTACAAGTGGCACCTTTTTCTTTAGAAATTCTATTTGGCAGAATCAGTTTTAGCAGATAGAATGATTACAAATATTGAAGGAAAAAAACGAATGAATACTTTTTGTTAACATAAATGGCGGTTTAAAATAATTGCATAGCGGAACAGGTAAGCATGGAAAGAGTTGTTTAACTAATGTATTTGATATGGAAGATCAGATTTATGTTATTTTATAGATACTGATGATGCCTTTATATGTATCTGCTGGCTAAAACTAATGATGATGTTTTTATTATTTTTCTGTATATATTTTTACGCATAATAAATGTAAACGGATACTTTCAACATAGCATTGACTAACTATTTGTGTCATGAGAATTTTTATGCCTGTAATCAGTACTTGTTCCTTTCTTTGATCGGCGCTCAAGTACCATTAACTTGACGAGCATCCATTTAACTCGTTCGAAATATGTCTAGAGAAAATTCCACTTTATATACATATTAAAATAACATCACAGGAGTTAAACTCACCGGCAACTCTTTAATGATGTGTCTGATTTTCTTCATATATGGTTACCGGTGTACTATACATTATTACAAACACCTGCACACACATACACACACATCCGCACATACACAAAGACACACACACAGACATATATATGTAGCAAAAAAAGCAGGTTTCTTCCGCCTCAGATAGGCTATGGATACCCACGGAGGGTTGCTTGTGCGTGAAATCTTTTGAAGCAGGAGGTGCGCAATCACCAACCTCCCCTCTCCTGAGACGACATTGTTAAATACCAGTAGCAAGTGAAGTACAGAACGACTGGAAACAAATGCCGAGATAAGCGCCTAGAATTCCTAAATTGTCACCCGTTTGGTACTAACCTGGCTCAACGTTGCTTAACTTCAGTGATCTGAAGAGGAGCGGTGTGTCAACGTGATTATGCCGTATATATACACACACATACCGTATATGTATGTATATATATGTGTGTTTGTATATATATATATATGTGCATATGTATGTGTATATATATGTACGCGTATATATATGTTCACATATATATATATGTGTGTATATATATTTTATATTTATATATATATACATATATATGTGCATATATACATATATACATGTACATATGTGTACATATATGTGTGTATATATATTAGTATATATACACGTACATATATACATATATATACGTGCATATATGTATGTATTTATATATGTGCATTTATATTATAATGTATATATATATATATATATATATATATATATATATACATATATACATATATATACTATAATGTATTGCTGATTATATACGCCGGCTCCTTATTCTTAGGCAGTGATAAAACTTCCCAAATGCACTCGTGATATAATACTTTAACAAGTTGTTCAAAAAATAAAAATAAAATAAAAATAAAAAGATGGGCCAAATACGTAAATGGAATAATTCTTTTTTTCCGGATTTTTCCTAGTTTCATATCAAACCTCATTGTCAGTTTAAATCGTATTTGTTCTGTCAACTCAAGATATATATATATATATATATATATATATATATATACTGCCCACGAGGTTCTAATTATTATAAATTGTATACGTATCTATATTTCCCTTAGAAAGAGGATTGACATAATGTTTAGAATATGCTAATGTTTATGAGCTATTGTGAAATTAATAATTTATTTTTATTTATAGCTTTATTGTGCCTTTTGTTCTTATCTCTATAATCTTCCCGTTTCTCCTCTTCTCTTCCCCCCCGAACTAAGTCCCTATATCTTGTACATTACCTGACCTCAATAAAGCGACCGGTCAATCTTTATGATTCTTTGATTCTACTTGGAGAGATATCTATTTATATACATGTATGTATGCTTATGTGTGTATATGTATATATGTGTTTTTATATATATGCATGTGTATATGTATGTATATATGTGTGTATGTATATTTGTATGTATATATACATATGTATATTGTGTGTATGTGTGTGTTTGTATATGTGTGTTCATGTGTATATAAGGATGAATAGGCACATATGTCTCACCCCACTTCCTACCACTTACCACTACCTAATCTCCCTAACACTTCGCCCCACTAAAAATAATATAAACTTATAATGAAAAGGTTTCCACTAGACTCTGAATTATTTCGATGGACCTAAAACAAATTTAAACAAGCACTTGCCTGAATTCGGATATATACACAGCTATGCGGATTACCCAGTATATGGCTTGGAAATTATTACCAAACGGATGTAAAGAACGTATAATATAGATTTTACCAAGCAAGTTGGATCAACAAAAACATTCATATCCTTTTTCTACAAATCCTCCTGCTACAGGACTTCTGACAAATGTATTAATTTCACTTTGACTTTGCATGTCTCAATGACTTTAGCAAATAGGGTGCATACCTTTATAACTATTTGCTAATATTTTCTCTCCTCTGATGAGATGGTAGACATCGAAACCCTATAGGTTAAGGAGATTAATTTTCTAAAGCATTATTTGTCTTGCTTAGAATAATAAAATTTCTTTGATGTGAAACTCAACCACTTCATTTCATTTTAATGAGAGTTTTTTGAAATTCATTGAATTACAATTTAATATATATATATATATATATATATATATATATATATATATATATATATATATATATATATGAGGGTGTGATACAAGCCACTATTTTTCCATGCATGGAGTATTGTTGGCCTATTTGGACGCGTTCATCTACTATTAGTCTCTCACTTGTAAACAGGATTCAAACAGAGTCGGCAATCTTACAGGTCCCCAACTAGAACCCAAACTCTGACCTCTGTCCTATCACCGAAATGTAACATCTCTTTGGCTGTTTTACAATATTTTGATAAAATATTGTACGAATGGCGTGCAAAAAGTAATGCCCCTGACCCACTTCCGATAGCAGTAGAGCAACGAATCTTGGCACAGTTATTAGTCTTTCTCCTCATAGGAGCCACCCAGGGTTATGCATTTCTCCCATCGTTTAATGCAGCTCTAGAGACTGTTTTTGTAGAACACGCAGATTGGTCCTCCAACCACGATGACATAACGCCAGAAATCAAGGCTGCACCATCTGGTAAATGCTTTCCTTTCAAAAACAACTTCATGGCTGGGAAGAGGTGGAAGTCAGAGAGTGCAAAGTCAGGAGAGTAGGGAGGATGCGGAAGGATTTCATTACCACACGCCCGTGCCTCTGATCTAGTGATGTGCGAGTTATGGACCGGAGCGTTGTCCTTCAGGAGGAGAGTACCATTGCTCTTCTTGTCTCGCTTTTTGATCTTGATAGCTTCCCTTAATTTACTTATAAGTGAAGCATAATAGGATCCTGTAATTGTGGTACCCTTTGCCAGGAAATCTGTCATCACTACTTGGTCCTGGCCCCAGAAGACTGTAAGCATGATCTTGCCAGCGGAGGGCTGCACCCTTACCTTCTTTGGAGGTGGTGAGTCCAAGTGCTTCCACTGCATTGACTGGGCTTTGGTATCTGGATCATAGTGATAGACTCAGGTTTCTTCCTGTGTAATCAGTCTTTTGAAAAACGTTGACTCACCTTCTTGGCACATTTCCAAATTTATTCTCGAGCACTCGACGCGTTCTTGTTTTTTTAATGGTGTGAGCAACCTCGGAATCCATCTGGCAGACACCTTATGCATATGCAAATGGCCACGAATGATAGTTTCCACAGACCCTGTACTAATCTTGACAGCTTGGGCTATTTGGCGAATAGTAATGAACCGATCTTCCAAAATTGTCCCTTAACTTGACGGACAGATGCCTCATCAATGGCAGAAGGTGGGCGTCCATGTCTGGGAGCTGTTGCTTCAGACTTCTTGCCATGTTTGAATTCAGGCTGCCAGCGTTTTACAAACTCATATGATTGGGCATTATCACCATAAGTTTTTTTGATGTCATCAAAAGTCTCCTGTGGTGTTCGTCCTTTCAAATACAAAACCGGATCACTGCTCAACATTCAACAGGCTCCATTTCACACCTGCCTCAAACTCCTGTAAAACAGAAACCACAATTAGTTCGGAGCTGTAATTTGCCAAATAAACCCTAGAGAAAAAAATCATTGCACATGCAAAATTTCAGCTAGATCAGACAACGGGAAGTAGGTCAGGGGCATTACTTATTACACGCCTCGTATGTATGGCAGTGTTTTTTATTCAAATTAAATACGATTTTTAGTTTTTCTCAACAACCAGAGTTATTGTTGACCTTGATGTTTGTCTAGAATTCTCTCCTTGTGAAAAACTAAAAAACAAAGAAAAAGTTGCATGATGTATGTATCCGTGGCAGAAGGTAAACATCATACGCCAAAAAGCCAGGAACATTTATCAAGCCATTACTTTTTTTAAGAAAATCAAATTTTAAGAGTAGACCACAAACAATTTCTCGACGCCATCTTGAAAATAATCTGAAGGGAGATAACTCCAAAACATGTTGTAATTATGGGTATTTTAATAATTTCCATATTGTCTTTATTTTTGTTCCTCTGGCTTTTTAAATTCTTTCCCCTCCTTCAAACCTAGCAAAACACCAACAACGTTCTCTCCCAGCTTAAATAAATGATTAATTCCACGCTCTGAACTAAAAAAGCTAGAGATAAAAATAGCTTAGTCATGATAAATTTTCCGAATTTAACATAAACATGGATTTATTTTTTCTACCGTAGCAGTCAGAATAGTAACTTAAATCTAAAAACCAGGCACTTGCGAGTGTTTGAGTACCACATATTCCTGTGCAATTTGATTGGGGTGGCTTTCTTCATATGGATTGAGGTTACCGGATTGACAGTTCCTCGGCCTAACGTTCACAGGAAACATGAGTTGGTACAATTACATTGAAAGTCTTGCCAGGACCGCTGCGAAGAAGGTACACTCTCTCTCCCTCTCTCTCTCTCTCTCTCTCTCTCTTTCGTGCTAGAAAACTACTAACACCCGAAAGTATCCTGCACCTCTATAAGGGCACCATTCGCCAGAGTATTGCTGTCAAATCTGGGCTGGTGCATCTGCCACTAGTCTCTCGCTCCTACACAAAGGTCAAAATAGTGTCGCAATCTGCTACGCCCTGAACTGGCATCTAAGCTTCAGGCTCTGTCCCATCGACGAAATGTTGCATCACTCTGCCTGTTCTACAAGTATGTTCATGGTGAATGCTCTGACGAACTGCATATACTTGTGCCCCCACGACGGAGACACATTCAAAAACCCCGACAGGCAGCTAGATCCCACCCCACACCACAGAGATTCCTAGATGTAAAAGATATTTTTACTCCAGTAGTTTCTTTCCCAGAACCGCTAGACTCTGGAATTCCATTCCAGGTCCCTGCTTCCCCAACTGTACTGACATGTAGAAGTTCAAGTGTAACGGGAACCGACATCTCACTGCCCAAACCCCTACATAATTCCCCAGTAGTTGTTGACCCTGATAGTAGCCCCCTGACACCAAAGTGGCAATTTGCCTTGTTTGGGTGGAAAATGTAATATATATATATATATATATATATATATATATATATATGTGTGTGTGTGTGTGTGTGTGTGTGTGTGTGTTTATATATATAATTAAATATTTAAAATAATATATACATATAGATGTCTTGTTTCTAATTTTTCTAGTTTAATTTTCTAACAAGAACTAGCTGATGTGAAGCTATAATCGTTTCTTTGCCAAGTACCTACTCATCCACTCAGTTCAATTTTCTGTTGCGGTTATGTGTTCAAGTACTAATATATAAAAGAACGATATTTTTAATTCTGTAAGCAGCACTAAAACTATTACATTTTTGAAATATATATTATTGTATATTTTCTATTATAATTTTAAATTCTTATATATGATGTTTTGGAACGGTAGTTTTATATTTATGTATAAATGTGTTGTTTACTAGAATTTTTGTTGGGTAGGCAAGAGAGCGCCAGTTGTCAAAATGTTAATTAATTGCACAGTCTTCATTTATCTCATAGACAAGCTGTGCTGGTTAAACTTATGATTTATTTCGCTTTCAGAGAAACATTTTCTTAATAGCTGTTTAATTTGATATGCAAATTTTGGCATTTCCAAAACCATAGTCGAGGTCGAGTTAGAAGAGGTATTCATACATCTGTTTTAAATTTAATGTTCTTCTTTGAAACATGTATGTATAGTTTATATATATATATACATAAATATATATATATATATATATATATATATATATATTCGCGCATATTTTATTGAAGAGGATCTTCGTTCTTCTTTTTATGATCTTTCTTTCGAATTTTTCTTGTTTTCGTACAAGTATTTTTGTTGTGGGATTCATAGTTCATATAAAGTCCCCTAGTTTACCGAACGTTTTCGGTCTCGATTAACCATCGTCAGGGTTATTTTTCCCGTGCATCCTACTTATTGATTGATTAGTTCTCTCTCGTTTTAATGTTTTTATTACTAATTTACTATGTGTAGTTTCGCCTAATTTGATTTTTTTTCCTTTTTTTTTCTTTCTTTTTTTTCCTCCTCTTCACCTTTATCGTGTTAGAATAGGTGGAGAATTCGGCTGCTGTTATCAAAGTTTATTTTATGAATGGTTGGGTTTTTACTTTTTATTATTAATGTTTCTAGCATTGTTAGTCGTTGGTAATTATTGCAAGTTTTTTATATTTTAGTGTTATTTTTTAAAAGTTCTTTGTATTGTTTCGAGGTGGTGATTATTATGTTATGTTCTTGTTCGAGGTGTTTGCAATTAGCACTGGAGGTGTTCTGATGTCCTGTGAGACGTCTTCCCAATGTAGTGCGTGTATGGCCAATATAGTTCATATTTTCGAGTAGCAGTCCTCGAGGGGACATTTAAACAAATAAACTGCATTGACCATACTCATTTTATCGGTTGTATCGTTGTTATTATTCTTTACTACTAGGTTTTTCGTTAGGTATTTTTCATAATATATTATTGGTTTTATTTTGTTGTTAGAATTTTTTATTTTTATGTATCTTTTTATTATACTTTTGATGGTGATTTCGTCCTGTTTATGATTATAGTGTCTTTGATGTTTGTAGTATAGAGGAATGAGAGTGTTTTCGTTTTGATTAATTGGTTTGTTTTTATTTCTAATGAATTGAACTATTTCTTGATCGATTATTTTAATGGGAAAATTATTGTTAACTAGTGTTTGTTTAATGTTTGCTAGCTCTTTGTAGAAAAGGATTTTACTAGATGATATTCGGTGTGCTCGGTCTAATAGGTTTTTTATTATGGCAATTTTATATTTATTGGGGCAATAGCTGTTAAAATTAAGAAGGCAGGAATTTTTCCTGGTTGTTTTTTTGTATGCGGTGGTGGTACATTTGTCGTTGTTTTCGGAGTTAATTAGTCTGTCTAGAAATGGTATTTTATTGTTTATATTATATGTTATGGTAAATTTTAGATGGGATCTTAGTTCGAGTGTTTCTTTTAGTTTTGTTATTTCGTTTATATTTTTGGATAATATAAATATATCATCTACATATCGTGCATATATTGTGGGTTTTTCAATACTACCATTAAATATTTTATTTTCAATTACTGACATGTAATATTCAGTAAATGTTGGGCCTAAAGGTGATCCCATGGATACTCCCTCTTTTTGTACGTAGATGTTTCCTCTAGGGTCGGTAAAAGTAACCTTCGTAGTGCATAGGTACAGTAATTTTTCTAACACTTGTGAGGGAACATTTCGAATACACCTCTCTTATAACAAATTTGCTGCTGATTTTATATACCTGATTTTGGTGCGGTGATACTTGCTGGAATTTAAGGTTATAATGAAAAAGTCAAGTATTATGTTTCAGTCGTGCTTTAAATAGAAACATACATTTTGAGCACGTCTCTGTCATACCAAAGTACCATAGTGTTTATTAATTGAATCAAATGTTATATTAATAGAACTAATTTGTTCAAGACTATTATGTTAATGGTAGCCATATTAAAGTCAAAGTTACCCTAAACGACATTACATTTTTAGCCATAACAATGCAAATAATTTTATTAATACAAAAGAATAAATTGGAGGTAGCATAATAAGAACAAAATATGAAAATTGTGTACACATTCATTAGTTTAGATTGCAGTTTAATATTCAATATAAAAGATTATAAATTTAAACAGAAAAGTGTGTTCCGAAGTTTTCTAATCTGCTAAGAAAAGAATAGGATCTGTTACAATCAGAATCTAAAAAAATATTTTTATGAAGTGTAACGTGCTCCTTTCTGAACTTAGCTTTGTTATCCAATCATAATTTAATAATTTCCTCAGGCTGCGTGGGAGAACGCAAAGGGCTACACGCTAGCCGTATTCAGTTGACTTTCTCTATCAAAAAGAGCATTTTAATGGGGGTAACAATTATCTGCTCTTCTTAACTTTAACACGAACTATAGGCATGTGTGTTATATAAAATAGATATCTGATGAATAGATAGATTTATTTAGCCATCAGCTGGTCTGTTGCTGTAAGCAATGGTAGGTCAGAGAAGTTTCAGCCTATATTTTTAACAGGAAAAGATAATCAATTGAACATGTATATATATATACGTATATATATATATACATTTAATTATTTGGCGTGAGGTAAAAACTTTATTTTAGCTATGAAAAAGGGAAGACTGAGTCGGATGAATTCAGTTTCAACGATATAATGTATCGGCAAATATATGGCGTGGCAAAAGGCTCGGTCCTTTGACCAATAATGGCGAACATATTTGTGGGGTTCTATGAAAAGCAATTGTTATCTGGACCCATACATCCGCTAGACTACTTTCGATATGTATATGATACATTTTGCCTATTTAATAATCAAAGAGAGGGAAAAATCTCCACGTTACTCAATAAAATGCATTCCGTATTACAGTATACTTATGAAGATGAAAGCAATTCTTATTTAGCCTTTCTTGATGCATTGATAACGAAACGCCCGTTATCTGACATCAATTTACCGTAAACCAACGTTTACTGATCTGTATACAAGGAGTATTAATTTTGCCCTAACAAACGAAAGTGTAATTTGATTTAGACATTAACTCATCGTGGCCTCATGATTTGTTCACAATCCAAATTGGATGAAAAAACTCAAAATGATTACTAATACTTTGCCCAATAATGGGTACTCTCTTGATGTGATAAACTCCGTCATGAAAAGGAAAATAAATAATTATTCCCAAATAAAATCTAAGATGGCGGCTAAATGTCCAATTCACATTTGTTTATCTTGGTTAGGGATAGTAAGTGAACACTTCGCCAAACAGATTAGCTTAGCTGTATAACATTGTTATTTTTCCTCCAATGTACGTGTGGTGTTTGCGACAAAATTATTATTGCCATCATCTCGAAAAGAAGGTTCTGCCCCCCCCATTATATGAATAATGTTATATCAATTTAAATGTAGTTGCAGTGCCAACTACATGTGCAGAACCACCCGCAGACGAAATGGTCGCGTACAACAACATGTACCTAGTAAAGCACGAAATAGAAGCTACAAACCGACGAACATTTTGAACAATACGTATGGTTCTGCTAAAAGGGACCAATTGCTTAAAACCCGCGATGTGCAATGAATTTCAGCAGTGACTCATTTTCTATCCTTAATCACGCTCACTCGTTATTTCATTTGAAGGTCTTGGAGACTATTCACGTCCGGTTAAAGAGAGTTTATCTCTGAAAGCAGAAGGATTTTCTTTTAGGTTTGGACGTGATTTGTCTCTAAGGCATTAACGATGGCTCTATTTCCTCTCATTTTTCCTCTCGCTTCGATAATTTTATTTTATTTTAGTCGCTCCCTACGTTTAAATTCGTTTCACTATAATATTGATATAAAAAAGAAAACCCTCGATTTAGCTTTTGAAAAGTGAGAGTGAAATTTGGTCGGCCGACTCTACCTAATTATCTTATTTTTTTCTTAACCTTCATTACATATTTTCCCTCCGTATATATATATATATATATATATATATATATATATATATATATATATATATATATATATATATATACGGAGGACGGAGGGAAAATATGTTTCATCCTTTCGGGAATCTTCAGTTCAGGGTGTCACGATTACAACCAGTCGAACGATTCGAACCCCGTATCACGAGACATCTCTGGCTCGATTAGCGGAGACCTAATATATATATATATATATATATATATATATATATATATATATATATATATATATATATATATATATATATATACAGCCTTTGAGACTTTACAGGACAGGTAAGCACAGTGGATTGAAAATTTATTGGGGCGACTAAAAGTCGAAAATCACTCACCCGCCAGTCGATAAAATTTCTTTAAATAAAGAAACGGGGAGAACTCATTTATTTTACGACCCTCAAATATGCGGTGTCTTAGAATGACCTATGTCTCATAATTTGTGAATTCTTTGATCTCAAGCTGTGAGACCGATGGAATATCGTATTGAAAAAAAAGTGGTCAAATTTACACCAACAACAAGAGGTAAAATTTACACAACAACAAGGTCAACAAGAGGTCTAATTAAGACATTCAGCGTGTAATCAAAATGTTGCCTTCATTTAGCCTTCTGATCTTGGAATTCATTTGGGAAAAAATTCTTCAACGCTTCATCTACATACACTTCATGCTTACAAAAGTAAAGACGAACCTTTGAAAGAGGAAAAAACGCATCGTTCTGTCAAGCACCGAAAATTAAATTATACAACGAGTAAGTAATAAGTTTTCGCTTCAGTTTTGTTTCTTCGTAAAAAAAAACATTATTTATTCCAGGGACGATAGAAATGTATCAGGATATAAACAAATCTGGACATGAATTATAAAAATGTAAACACATAAAAATATCAAGACGGCTGATTATTAGTAACATGTTATACATGATATAATACTTCGACTTGCCTTGTAAAATAAAAATAAAGAATAAATGTATAAAAAATATTTATTGTTTCATTAACAAAGCTATTTATTTACTAGGTTACTCTATAAAAATTTCGCTGAAATGTTAAATGCTATATGATGCTAAATGCCCATTTTTATTATGGTCTCGCTTAGAGTTTTGTTCAGTCATTATTGTAATTATCTATTTCTGATTCTTTTCAGCTGCTGGGATGATTGTGTGTGTGTCAGAATATTTTTCAATTAGAGACTTCATATTGAAATGTTTTAATAAAAAAAAATGAATCTCTAATATTTGTTTTGCATTTTAAAATATATTTATTTCAAGGGTGTGATTTTACATTATGTTTTCTTTATGTATGAAGTTAACGGTACCAATAAACACAGCCTTGAATTACTTATATTTCAATTGTTATTTTGATACTACGTATCATCATCCGAAGAAATAATTTTTATTTCTATGGAACAATAATATGAACGATGCTATATAAATAAACTGGTGTTGTATTTTAACGTTTTGTTGAACATTTACTGAAATGTTTGTAGTAATAAAATAGTTGATTTACAAGAGTTAAACAAATATTTTCTTGTTAGATTATACAGACGGCAATTTCTTTAACTGTTGTAAAATTATTTACTATTATTGACGGAAACAAAGACATAAAGTCGGAGGAGTAAAAATATTTGGGGGTGAGTAAATTTTTCCTCTTTCAAATCTTAAAAGCTGTATATATCTCGATGTATGTGCTCACGAGTATTGGTATCTGCATGCGCGCACGCGCTTGAACGTATGCGTGGGGTTCTAATATGCCTGAATCAATATGCGCATATGGGCCCGTATAATCGCCTCCTTGGGGGCGGGGACGTCGATGTATGTATGTATCTGTGTATGTGCGCATCTATGCCTACGCACGCGCACCTAATCTTAGCACCTTAAAGAAAATTTGACGCAAGCGAGAACAACGCAGGTGCCTATGCATGCAGGCGCACATATGCACATATATTTGCACGCCAGGGCGGGCATGTACGTGTACCTGTGACCGTTTCTTTTAGGTACATATGTGTGTACGTGTGCATGTGTGTACCCGTGGGTGAGACCGCTCGCGAACCCTCTCCAAACAATTAACAACAAAATAAAAACTAAAAATAACAAACGAATTACACCTCCCGCCTCCAAACATAAGCGAACACCCAACAGATCAAGACATACTTACCAAGAAATCACCTCACACACGAGACGCTAAAAACTTAAACACTAAGACTCGAATTATAAAGTACCCCCTCCTCCCACCCCAACATATTCCTCTTCCCCTCCTGTATCCCTATGCCCTCAGCCACACCAGAAATGAACCTCCCAGACCCACCCCCACAAGTTCCTTAAACCCCAAAACTAAAACATTATCGACATACCAAACGCCCCCCACCTTCCCTCCTTGTTCCCTTCCTCTCTTCCTCTTCCGCCCTCCTCGGACCCCCCCCCTGACCTCATTCACTCTTCCACTCTTTCATCCCAAAATAGCGAACATTTCTTTAAAAGTCTGAGGACGCTACATACGACAAAAAACGGTCATGTAGCCGAAACAATAATGTAACTTAACAGAAACATACGGTAATAAAAAATAAAACGTATATATATATATATATATATATATATATATATATATATATATATATATATATATATATAATTTTTATTTTAATGAACAGAATCAAAGAACGAATAGCTAATATATACACATGTCAAAAGATTATAATATACAGGGTGAACAGAAAGTCCTTGGACCAATTCAAAGTGGTTTATTAATAGAAAATTACAAAAATATAAATTAAACATGAATGAAAATTATAAGCTAGGAAACACAGAATAAATTCAAATTATTTATTTTTAATGTGATGTCCCTTCCTTTCGATTAGACGTGGAATTCTCTGTCTGAAGTTACCAACCGAGGCACGCAGCGTTTCCTGAGGTATTTTAGTCTATTCACCCAGAATCGATGTCTTCAAAGCATCAACACTTGGATGAGCAACAGAACAGACCTTTGCCTCCAACAAAGACCACGCAGAAAAATCCATGGGATTCAAATCAGGCGATGCAGGAGGCCTCATCTCCTTACTCCAGAATCTTGGAAAATGACGTTGGCACTAGTCCTGAGTTTTTCTGGAGGTGTGGGATGGTGCTCCATCTTGTTGGACGGTGAAAGGCTGATCTTTGAAGTGTTTCTTCATCTCTTCAAAGGCTGGAACGAAAATATCGTTAATGTAGCGATCTGTGTTGATGTTAACCCCCTGCTCCACGAAAATCAGAGGCGACTTCCCAGATTTGGAGACTGCAGCCCACTCCATGAGGGTAGACGGCTTTTGTCGGCGGAAAACTATTATCACGGAGTCATCAATGTCTGCTGAAGATTTTGCGTAAAATTTGTCGTTCTGATTGTTAACAGTCGCTTCAATTGTGAAGAGTTTTTCATCAGAAAAAACGATCTCCCGCTCTGCCGTCCCAGCCTTCAGTTCTCCAAGAAGAAGCTTTGCTCTTTCAAGTCTCTTGTGCTTTTGGGCAGGTGTGAGGTACTGTCTGAAGTGAATAGTATCAGTAAGTAAAGAATTGCCTTTTAGAAAGGTTTTATTAACTGTAAAATACACGTACATCTTTTTTTTTTTTTTATTACATTTTCACCCCAAACAAGGCAAATTGCCACTTTGGTGTAGGGGGCTACTATCAGGGGCAACAACTACTGGGGTACTATGTAGGGATTTGGGCAGCAAGGTGTCGGTTCACGTTACACTTGAACTTCTGCACGTCAGTACTGTTGGGGAAGCAGGGACCTGGAATGGAATTCCAGAGTCTTGCGGTTCTGGGGAAGAAACTATTGGAGTAAAAAGATCTTTTACATCTAGGGACCTCTACAGTGTGGGGGTGGGATCTAGTAGCCTGTCGGGTTTGTCGAGGGTGCTCGCGTCGTGGGGGCACAAGTGATTGCAGTTCATCAGAGCATTCACCACTAAAATACTTGTAGAACAGGCAGAGGGATGCAACATTTCGTCGATGGGACAGAGGCTGAAGCTTAGATGCCAGTTCAGGGCCTATCAGATTTGCGACTCTCTTTTGAACCTTGTCAAGGAGCGAGAGACTAGTAGCAGATGCACCAGCCCAGATGTGGCAGCAATACTCCATACATGGGCGAATGGTGGCCTTATAGAGGTACAGGATACTTTCGGGTGTTAGTAGTTTTCTAGCACGGTAGAAAGGATCGAGCGGGAAAATGAAACAGAGGGCGCTTTTATAATGAATGTCAATCCCAAGGGGGATAACTCTTAACAACAAATTAAATCATAACATTTTCCCCGTCCTAAAGTATTCAAGTAAGGGGTAATTAATTATAGACAAATTTTTTTTTTTTTTTTTTTTTTTTTACAATCACATAAGAATCATTTTATTTACAAATAACATATGAACCCAAACTGCAGTTTTTTCAGTATTTAGTCACAAAATCCTTATATTTACTAGGGAATTGTCGAACTCGGGACGACCTCCGCACAGATTGGCAGGAATGCTGATTTTCAGTGTTATTTTTTAGTGAAATCTGATTTTCTTCAAGATCAGACGATTGATTTTTGTCTTCCTCATGACCAATGTTTTCATTAGTAGAAGGTTCAAATAAAGTCTCTGAAGTAGTAGGATTATTATTAGAGTTTTCTTCATTTGATGAGTTTGGAGCTAAGTCTCGAACGTTGACAGTGGTTTCAGTACCAGAAGGTAGTTGAACATAAGCGTAGTGGGGGTTGACATCTACTAGGGTGGCAGGCGTTACAGGAGGGTCATGTTTACTTGTTTTAGTGTGGTTTCTAATATATATTGGGCCTGGTTTAACCCAAGAAGGAATTGAAATTCCGGAAGCAGATTTACGACTATATTTAAATAGTCTATCATGGGGAGTCATATTAGTGGCAGTACAAAGTAATGATCTAATTGAATGAAGTGCGTCCGGTAGTATGTCTTCCCAATAAGGTAGTTTCATTTGATTAGAATGTAATGTTGTTTGAATGGCCTTCCATAAGGTACCGTTGAGTTTTTCAATCTGTCCATTACCTTCAGGATGATACCTACTTGTTTTAGAAGTAGCAATTCCTTTTTTGTGTAAAAAATCCTTTATTTCTCTTGCTAAGAAATCAGAAGCACGGTCAGTATGTATCATGTCAGGCAAACCAAAAATTGAAAAGAGTTTGTTTAGACAGTGGATAATGGTTTTGCTTGTCATATCTCTGCAAGGAAAAGCGAAAGGAAAACGGGAATACTCATCAATTAGAGTAAGTAGATATTTGTTGCCATGTATAGAAGTAGGTAGAGGGCCTTTAAAATCAAGATTTAATCGTTGAAAAGGTAATATGGCTTGAATGAGAGTCCCTCCATTGGTATTGGCGAATTTGGGTTTCAGTAATTGACAGGATGAGCAAGAGTCAGTAATATTCTTAATTTGATCCAAAGTAAAAGGGAGGTTCCTCGTTCTTATAAAATGGCTTAATCTTGAAACACCAGGATGACATAATTGTTTATGTAAATCACGAAGATCTTGTAGATTGTAAGTAAGAGCAGAGATGCGAGAGAATGTGTCAGCAGCAATATTTTCAGGTCCAGGTCGATAAACTATAGTGAAATTGTATTGGGATAATTCTATACGCCAACGATATATTTTGTCATTCTTAATTTTAGATTTTCTTTTATTGTCGAATATGAAGCTGATGCTCTTCTGATCTGTGATGACTTTAAAGTGCCTGCCGAGTAGAAAATGTCGCCACTTACGGAGAGCTTCTACAATAGCGGCTGCCTCTTTTTCTACTGCATGGTGCTTAATTTCGTTAGTATTGAGAGTTCTTGAAAAAATGCAATAGGACGACCTTCTTGATTTAGTGTTGCAGCAATGCAATAATTACTACCGTCCGTTTCTACTTCAAATTCTTTATTTGGATCTACCGTTATTAAAGTGGCGTCTTTTAGATCATGTTTCAATGTTTGAAAAGATTTTAATACAGATGGAGGTAGTGGAAATTCTTTGTTTTGATTTAGTAATAAAATTTTATCAGAAAATTTTTTAATGAATTTGCAGTAATAGGAAAACATTCCAACTATTCTTTTTTGAGATTTAAGATTCAGCGGAGGTGGCATTTCGAGTAATGGTTTTAGTCTTTGATAATCGGGAGCTATTTGATTATTTTCTATGGTGTAGCCGAGTAGAGTAATAGAACTAGAAGAAATTATGCTTTTATTTTCATTTAAAGTGATGTTATATTGTTTAGCAATTTTGTAGAATTTTTGAAGATTGTAATCGTGTTCTTCTTGATTTTTCCCACATATAGTTACGCTATCAACATACACAAAGGTATCGGTTAGATTTTCTTTTTCTATAATATAGTCTATGCTCCTCTGGAAAGCACTTACTCCATTGGTGACGCCAAAAGGAAGACGAGTAAATTGAAAAAGTTTGCCACTTACTTCAAACGCAGTGAATTTACGATCAGCATGATTTATAGGTATTTGGTGATAAGCAGATTTTAGGTCGAGAGTAGAGAAGATGTTATATCGAGCGATGTCGTCTACCATCTTATTGATATTAGGCATTGGGTAAGCGTCTTGTTCCGTGAATCTATTGATGGTATCGCTGTAGTCGACTACCATTCTTTTCTTATGATTCTCATTCGAAGTTACAAGAACCTGCGCTCGCCACGGAGATATCGAAGGTTCAATTATGCCTTCTTTCAACATTCTAGCAGTCTCTTCTTTTATGAATTTGTTGGCGGCAAAAGTGTAACGTCGGGATTTTGTCGCAATAGGAGTAGTATGAGGAGAAAGATTAGAAAAGAGAGGAGGGGGTGGAACGTTTATGGTAGGAAAAAAATTATTCGTGTTTATAGCTCCAATTATAAGTTTGTCTCTAGGACCGTCGAATTTAAGTGTTACTTTTTTATATTTTTTTTTAAATATCTTTTCCGATTATTAAATCAATGAAAAGGTTTTCAATGATTTCAATTGTTATTCCAGAATGGGTTTTATCTTTCAGTATTAAATCCACGACAGCTTCGCCAGTTATTTTAGCATGTTGATCGGAAGCAGCCAGAGCTATAGTTTTGTTTTTAGGTATTGTGAAGAGTTTAAGTTTTTTAGCAGTATTTTCATTAATGAATGTTTTTACACTGCCGGAGTCCACCATAGCGTTCACGAAGTGCCCGTTAATTTGGCATTGAGTGAATGTGACATCTTTGGAGTTAGTTCCTAGTCAGGATAGAGAAGGTGAGGGGTAGTCAGAGTCGTCATAAAGAACATCAGTATGAGTGTTAGAAATAGAAGATTTACACACTTTAGCCCAATGACCATTTTTTTGCATTTTTTACATTCGGCGTTTCGTGCAGGACATAAATATCGAGGATGACGTGATTTTCCACAGAAAAAACAAACCCCGTTTGGATGCATATTTTCTTTAGTCACAGCTATACGATTGTAGCCCGAAGGATTATTTGTAGCTGCTACAGTAAAGTTATTTGCGTAGCTTATCGAATGCTTTTCTGCTTGTTCAAGAGATCTGGCCGTGGCATATGTGTCTTGTAAAGTCAGGATGGGTTTTTCTAACAGTCGTTGTCGGATGGACGAAGAAGAAATTCCGCCGATGAAAGCTTCCCGAATGTATTGATTTTTGTTTTCTTCAGCAGAAACCGCTTCGAAGTTACATGTTTTGGCAAGCATTTCCAATTGTAGTGTGAAGGCATCTATATTTTGTGTTGTTTGTTGCTTCGTCGTCATCAATCGATATCTATTATAAACAATATTTTCAGGTTTTAAATAAGCGGCGTCCAATGTTCTTAATGCACTATCGTAGTCGGTTTTATCGCTTATTAAATCGAAAACAGAGGCTGAAATACAATTGATCAAGGCAAAGAAATTATCTGAAGTGTTTTCGATTAATCCGTTATTATGTGAGCGGATATAATTCTGGAGGGTTAATTTCCAATGCCTATAGGATTTTTCGGAATTAGGGCATGTAGATTCCACCTCGAATCTGTCGGGACGTAAGATTCGATCCATTTTTTTTTTTTTTTTTTTTACAGTTAATAAAATTGAAGTGAATAGTATCAGTAAGTAAAGAATTGCCTTTTAGAAAGGTTTTATTAACTGTAAAATACACGTACGCTCTTGAAAGGATCGAGCGGGAAAATGAAACAGAGGGCGCTTTTATAATGAATGTCAATCCCAAGGGGGATAACTCTTAACAACAAATTAAATCATAACACTGTCTCTTTCTCATCTTGTAGGGGGACAACTGGAGATCTTTTTACGATTGTTCTCATCGAGATCGCGTTCACATTCATGTCTTTAGCCATTTGTCTTGCAGATCTCTTCGGGTTCCTCCTTACCCTCTCTCGGACAGCTTTAATCACCTTCTTTGGTCGAGCAGTGCGAGGTCTTCCACTCCTAGGACGGTCTTCAGATGTACCAAGTTCCTTAAATCTGTTCACAACATGGTACACGGTGGCTTTAGCCACTTTCAAGAGCTTAATAATCTCTGAGTTTGTCCTTCCCGCGCAATGAAGTTGAATTATGGCCTCTCGTTTGCTCATTTTTCTGAAAGTTTAAACAAAATTATTTTAATATTTTTGTTGAAAATAATTAGATCAATAGTTAGACTAAATACTTACTTTATTCGAAAAGAGAAAAAGTGATTTTAACAATATTTACTTTTAAAACTAAAAATGGTCCAAGGACTTTCTGTTCACCCTGTATATGTAAGTCTTTCTTGTCGTTTTCCTTTTTCCTTTCTCTTTTTTTCTTGAGCTCCCAATAACAAAGGAACACGACAAATTCACTACAGAAATCACTTTCAGAGTTTCTCCCCTTTATGTCATTTGGAAGACAAATGTATAACATAAATAATTTACAGGGTTGCGCTCCTTACACCAATATTCTCTTTTGTTTTAATTCTTTGTTTATATTTTTCTTTTTTCCCTTTTCTTATTTTTCTTTTTCCTTTCGGGCGATATTTTATTTCATCAAACTCCAGCCAGATGGTTCAATATATGTATCTTTATGGCTGATACAGAGAAGAGTAAAATATAAACTGACCTTCAGTTTACGCTGGTTGAACACAAACGTGTTTTTTCTTTTTAATGTTTCTCGTGGTGCTGTCTATTTCATTAGTGGAGTTGCATAGATGTATATGCTTCTTGAAAACTTTCCTGCAACTGACTCGCGTTTTAAATTCTTAACGGTTAACTTTCTTCGAAAGAAACGCTGATTACATCTTTCTGAGTTTTAAATATATCAGCTGTTTTTTGTTTGTTTTTCAGCTGTTTTTGTCGTCGTCATGGCGACGGATTGGTTTGCTTTGTTGCTTTGATTCCTCCGCGTTTCGGAATTTTAACTATTAACTTTATTTATTTCTGTTTATCCGATATTGACATATTTCAATATCTCAACAGAAGGTAAACTCTCTACAAGAAATCTAAAGAAAGTTTTTCAATGTCGAATAATTATTAAATTAATTAATTTTATTTTATATTATAAATAAACAAAAGAAACATTTATATAACATAAAAGAACAGCCATTAGTTCATTATTAGAGAATATATGTTCGGTATAAGAAGTAGTACTCGTACTTCAACCTTGAATAAAAGAATTTGGTTGTGTATTCAAAATGTACAAATCCAGGACAGTATTCGTAGAAAATAGTGGTTAGACTTATCATTATTTACTGATGGCCAATTCAAGTAAAGTTAAAGAGAAGAATCGCATTGTATGCAGACAGATATACACAGTAAGATCTGTGTTTTATATTATGGTATACCGGATGTTTACTCGGTAATAATGGGAAATGTATATGGTAGGCAGTATAATGGCTATTATTTAGATAAGATACTAGGCAACAATGATACATAAAAAAAAAACCGACGGTCACTAGCTAAGTAAACTATACAGCACCAACGCTATCCTGGCGGAGATGGGTATGCAGGGTGTATAATCTCGTGCAAGGCAAGATTTATCAATGCAACACACAATTTAAACAGAAGAAATAAAACCGAAAGGACGTCTGAAGGTTGTCATTAATTTCAGCCATTCTTTAAGTGACACAACACGTACTAAAAGTAGGATTTTAGAACAATATCAAATGAAATCCGAATGCGAAAATGATAGACAAAGAAGCTGTTGTTATATAAGTGCCATAGCACCGCCAATTAAAAAACACCGATAATTTAAAATAAAGTTTTCATATTAAATAAATCTCTCCAAGAAGATTTAAGTACGCGGACACTAAATGGACCGGTGTTCGTTTCACACGGCTACAATCTGCCTACGAAAAACTAATCAATTTTTCCAAGATAATTGTATATTATTTAAACATTTTATTACTGTCTAATTTACATACTAAACTTCTATACATTTTTATAGTAAAACTATGTCGACCTGATAATGATTATAACGTTTAATACTTGATGCAAAAGTGTACTTATTTTCCTACTTATATTCTAACACAATCCTCTAACCGTAAGAGGGAAGTTCAATGCACACTACTAATGCCTGATTTTCACAGCTAATGAATCTTCAAAATTCAATCCGGACGTAATGTTACTTTAGGAGAATGATATGCAATACAGTTTTTTTGTAACTTGGTAAAAATGCCATAGAAACGTAGGGAGTGCTTCAGAATGCTTTTGTATCTTGCATGAATCGAGCATCAGTTTTTGAGTGGCATAAGAGATTCAAGGAAGGCAGGGAATATGTGAGGGGTGATTTATGATGTGGGAGGAGTAAGGAATCAGAACACTATAGTTGTCTAGCCAAATTGAGAATTTCATTGCTAAGGGCAGTCGTATGTCTATAGAGACAATACATCCACAGTTTGCTGTAAGTGTGGTAACGGTACACACAATTATTCGAAATGAACTGAATACGAAGAAGACTTGCATGAAGTTTGTCTCAAGGGTAATTCGATCCTTGTCACAGATTATTTGACCAATGTAAGCATTAATACAGACTTCCCTATAGTCTAGACATTGCTTTTTGCGACTTTTGGTTATTCTCTAAGCTCAAGAAAAACATGAGGGGCTATAGATATGAGACCATTGAGAAGATAAAAAAGGCAGTTATGATGGTCATGTACACAATCACACTGCAGGACTTTAATGGGGTATTGCATAAGTTGTTGGATTAGTATAACATATGCATTGCAGGCGGACGAGATTACTTCGAAGAGGACTAAAATTTCCTGTGTATGCTATCAATGAAGTGCCCATCAGAAAAAGTGTGCACACTATTAATGGTATACTGTTGCCATATCTGTAAAAGTGTCACGAGGATTTTTTTTATTGCCTTGCCACAGCACTAAATGACTTGGTTGTATAATGAGGAAGTTATCTCTTTTCTTTTTCACAGTAAGATGATATGTCGAGACGCCTTCTATTTTATCATTATCTTCATGGTTCATACTTCACCAGGCTGTTATCTCCAGCTTCTAACTTGGATCATTTACAGCAAGAACCTGTCTGTCGTTAACCCCAGAAAATATTTATTTTCTTTCTGATTACATGATACAAAACTGATATCTTGTGAACAATATCCCTATTCTTTAGACAAATAATCTGTGTAAGAAAATACCAACGTTTTTAGGAACTAAATAAAGTATTATTGTTTACTTCTTCACCCTACACATAAAATTATCAAAGTATGCCAAGTCCTCTCACCGTTTGCAATCTTCTCATGTTTTTGCCAAACTGAAAATCTCTTCAAGATTTAGTTCCGGTTTCCTCCATACATTTATAGGCTGTGATCAAGTATTAAACGTTTCCTAAATCAATAGCTTTTGCAAAATGGGGAATAATGTATCGAGTACAATTTGTAACAAGATTTTTCTGTTAAGAAAAGCTACGTCTTGTAAAATTTTATTTATGCGTTTATTAGAATGCATTTTTTAGAAATGATTTATTGATGTATAGTATGTTAAGAAACCAAATAAATCTCTGCATATATTTTTAAGTATTTACAAATAATTATTTAAAAAGATAAACGATTTTCCACGAGCAAGAGCAAAGTTTAAGCTCACTATTTTTATTATTTTTGATGTCCATACATAATTTCTTTATTTTCTAAATATAGTAGTACTCCCTGGTACGGTGGCCTAAGATACGTTTTTCTTAGCTTACGATGTGGAATACTATGTTTTCCGTCCCTGGTTACGATATTTTTCCCGCCTTACGGTGTTTTTAGAACTGTTATGTGTATTATATACAGTTCTTTATTTCGATATAAATGTTTAATGCTGTATTTCGGGTTCTACCGTATAATGTTCGCTAATTCGAAAAAATATTTTTTGCTTTATATTTCTCGCTTTCTATACTTGGTGAGATCTACTTGAAAAATTTTATAGGATAGAAATGATAAAATTCTAGATAAAACCAATAGTAAAATAATTGTATATTTTTGTTTTTAAAACTTTTTAAAGCTTAATCAATATGTGTAAATAGCAAAAACTATAAAAAAATAACTAAAAGAGAAACAATTATAGTCTGTTTTATATGCAAGTGCAATATGTTTATTGATTGTGGTTAATAAAGAAAGTTAATATCAGTTAATGTCACATTTGCGTGTTATTTAACAGAAAGTATGTCTATATTAGACAGTAAAAGTGAGTTGTATTCTCGTTCCATCATCATAAGCATAATCATATTCTCAAACTTTTCATCGCACTTAATTGAATGCAAGCTTTTCATAACACAATTACAGCAAGATTTTCGCGCGTATCTTAGTACAACTTTCGAAGGTGATTTGAGTCTAATAGAGGGTGATCCAAAAAAAAAAAAACAAAAGGTAAAAGGAGGTCATCTAGAACATATACTGTAGAACGGAGAAAAAAAAAGGCCAAATACTCTAGTGTTTTCATGGGAGGTTTGGAATATAATAAACTAGTTATGAATAAAGTTTTATTTCATTCGGACAAAACACTAAGAAACGGGGCCTAATTAGAGTTGGGAGCCGTTTTTTGGGGGTCACCCTGTATTTGGTAAATAATTTGTTTTATTGAGAGCATTAACTTTAGTGTCAGAGAATGTACTGCAACTATCTGTCTGAACGACTGTCTTATGGTGTGATGTTTCTGAACCTTATTCTAGCGATAGATCTGTTAAATCCAATCAGAGATCTTTACGCGAACTTCATGTTTAATTAAGCTTTTTCTTATTAACTCCTTTGATATTTCTAGAAGAATATGTTTTTTTGTGCTATGGCATCAAGATACTAACGATTGAAAACGAAATAAACTATTATTCTGTTTATTAAAATTATTTATTTACCTTAGTAAGCAAATCCAAAATGTATTACTGAAAACGTGAGTGCAAATGATATTAAGATTAAAATAAATAAGTACGATGTGATTTATTAGATTGATATAACAGTAGCCAAACCGTATTGAAATACGAACTTTGATTTACTACCATCTTCTAATTTTCTCTATTTAAAGCATAATTGTTAAGATTATTTTACATGAATAGACAACCATTTTACAGTTTTTATTATGTACAAAATTGAAACATCATGAAATGAAACTGAATGGCATCGCTCTATTTTTAAACTAACAGTCAGAAAAATCTAATTTAAGTAACAAAACGAATATTTAAAGTTATGTTTCCAATGTAGCTTTTATGCATTCCTGCGCATTAACTTTCAGAACAATGCGTTTTGTAATAGATAGCATCTTGAATTTCGTAACTACGGATATCACATAATAATCAGCTTTTTATTTCCAATGTCGTGCTTAGAGATTAGACAATATATCTTTAAAATCTGCGTAGAAATTCATAATATTTTATAAGTTTAATATTAGTTTACTTTTATTCACTTTTAAAAAGACGTGTTGCTACTTGGACATAAATTGTTAATATTTAGGACTATATGAGCGGCGAGATGTTTTTTCAACTAACATTTAATCTTCTGCATATTAGTTCAGTCAAGTAAGTAGGAAGCAGGTAGAGAATTCCTAGTTTTAAACGTTCAAGGGAAGAAACAATTAAAGCAGAAAGTGTACCTGGAATCTAGAAATTTCTGTTACGAACATGTTAAATTATGCTGCTTTCCACGTCAATCTAATATATTTACATCGAGAAAGAACAAATGCCAGAGGTTCGCTGAAACAGATTTCCTTGGAATAATTGTAAGACACGTAGAAGGATTCAATCTTGCCGCGATAAGAAAGGGGTTAGAGTTTAGTTATTAGTGAAAGGCCTATAAAATTGAAGACTCTTTATTTTCGCACACCTAAGACGGACAGACTACTGGAAAATGCCACAGCCCAGCGTAGGCAAATCGCTATATACAAATTAAAACTCAACCACAATATTTAATAAAATAAGTCTAATTATTTCAATACTTAGATGTTAATGCTTGTTCGTAACCTCCAACTTTAAAACTTTGACACGTTAGCTCTAAAATATCTCAAAGTCCCCAAATAACCATATTACCCTAATAATTAAAAGTCATATACGTACTAGATCCATTGTGTGGATTACTGTTGTTTTCTTGTATGTCAACAATATTTATATAAAGTTATTTCGGCTTAACACCATTGAAATTATGCGAAAAGTAATTCTATTTTAGAAAGATGAGTAGTTCTACTCCCATTGAGAGAAATGGATAAACTTTTTTATACAAAACCGGAGTTCAAAGACGACGGACACAACATTTATCGCTCCATCATAAAAATGTAATAATTACATCGGTTTTTTTGTGCTCTCTGTGCGACACATAGTGGAAAACGACTTAAACAAAACATTAATTCACTAGGTTAGTCATTCCCGGCAGTCGCTCCATATCTATTTTTTGTTTAAGAAGCAAATACATCTTATTTATTTCTTGCACAGTTATTTTCTGAGAGATTTTTTAACAATTTATATCTTGACATGCGAAAATATTACTTAGTAAATCATGTTTTATCTAAATATATAAATACTTTTAAATGAATGGCTCTAGGTCAACAAAAAAGAATGGCAATACTAAAGTGCAAAAAGGAATTTGCGTTTTTGATTTATTTTTGTATTTCTCTATGAAAATTTTGAGAAAACCATTTAACCTTTTCGTTTTCCCGAATTGAATATTGCTTTATTGTGTATTTCTTATTTGTAGATATAAATAGTGCAGGCGAAGTTTAAACACAGAGAAGTGGATACACTGCACAAAGAGTAACCACAGAAAGAAATAGTATATATATATATATATATATATATATATATATATATATATATATATATATAGTCATCCACATAGTGTACGGTTTCGCTGTCTCACCTTTCATCAGTGCAGCTATAGCCAGTATCGAAACCTGACCGACCAAATAACAGTCAGGCTTATCGCTATTGCGCTATACGGCTTATGCTGTGTAAGTAATAAATTAACGATGTTTTGACATCATCCCAATGCCTCCGCTCGATTTGTTTACACAAACAAAATCGCTTAATATGCTAATTGCAGTTTGTATATCACTTCCCGATATACCCAACCCAGGATAGGGAGCATTATATATATATATATATATATATATATATATAATAATAATAATAATAATAATAATAATAATAATAATAATAATAATAATAATAATAAATTCCACAGCCAAATAACGTCGCAGCCCACCAGAGCCATGACAGTCAACGAACCGGAAGTCCAAGACATAAACATAAACATTTCTACTACTTCGTCTCAATTTATTATATATAATCTCTCACATTCTGAAAATCCTATCATAAGTTACGCGCTTGGTTAGCATTAAAACTCCTACTTGTGAGACATCGGCAAGGGTTTTTGACTGGTTGGATGACCGCGTCCCTTGTCGAGACGAAGTAGGTTCATTTCACAGCCAGATTTCGGCGCGGTTTGCTGCATCTGTGTTGGTTAATAGAAATGCTTGTGTGCTGGGCGTTTGCTCAGTTGGTAGAGTGCTTGCCTCGCATGCACGAGTCTCGGGTTTCGAATCCTGAGTTCGGATGTGTCTAACTGCTCATATATAATCATTCATATTCAGATAATCATATATATATATATATATATATATATATATATATATATATATATATATATATATATACAAGTTAGAAAAGCATTTCATCCAACGGATGAAAACTGTTAAACCAAATATTTTACCTTAGGCTTTAAAAATAAAGTTTCAAGATTCAATTTGAAATTTATTTATCTACAAATTGCACTTTTATAAATTTTACAAAGTAAGGTATAAAAATTTCATTTAAATTGATTCAAAAAATTAGCTTGGATTTATTTTATGTAATGTACATTTTGTTGCACTTAAAAAAATAATTGAAAATTTTATATCTATATCATTAATTGCTAGATGAAAGATAATTTTTTAAAAGTACAACAAAATGTACATTGCATGAAATTAATCCAAGGTAATTTTTTTTATTCAATTAAATTCACTTTGTAGATAAATAAATTTCAAATTGAATCGTGTAACTTTATTATTAAAGCCTATAGTAAAATTATTTTGTTAAAATGTTCATGCTTTGGATGAAATGCTTTTCTAACTTGTATCTTATCTTTTTAAGATTATATTTTAAAACTCTCCTTCTCACTATTTCAGTTTATAGTTCTCCCCCACCACAACCTATTTTTCAACACCTCTTTGTATTATTACAGGTATGAATATTCTCTCTGTTTCAGTTTGTATTTCTCCTCACACCGCAACTCATTTTTGCAACCCTCTCTTTGTAATACAGGTCTGAATAATGAGATAATCTGATTTTTTTAACAAAACTTTAAAATAACTTTTTTTAGATTAGTTTCTCTTAAACTGTTTTTAGAATAGAAAACCTTTAAAATTTAATAAGGACATATTTCATATAGGTTTCATTAACACATATTCAGTACATAATGAGAAAAATAGAGATCGCAATTTCAAAATGATTGTATAACTGGTTACGGTCAATAGTAGTCCTCGCCAGCGAAAGTCTTTGTTATTGTTATTCTATTATTATTATTATTATTATTATTATTATTTAAAACATTTTGTGTCCTGCTCTTTAACGCGAGGACTAATGTATATGTGTATATATATATATATATATATATATATATATATATATATATATATATACATATAATCATCCACATACAGTACTATTTGATCAGTGGGGCTAGATGAGCACCTTTCTCTAGCCGGGAATTGAACCTACAACCATCGCTTTGATAGTCCGTAGTTCTATCTGTAGGCCCATGGGATAGGTATATTTAAATAAACACTTACCAACCGCTTTAAAATGTTTAAGCTGCTGGTCTAATTCAATTTTTTTAATGAGAAACATAGGCCAATCGCCTCGCTTTATAGCCAAATAGGTAGCGGGTGATCGACAGTGCTCTAGCCAATCAGGGGGAGGGTTAAAATATTGAAATCTACATACAGTATTGTTTCGTTGTATCAGAACTCATAAATGCAGCTAGACTTGCGCTTTTCACTAGCAGGAAATTTAATCTACAACCATCGCAGTTATAGTCGCCTGTTCTATCCATTGCCCTATGAGATCCGTCCTCGCAAATCACCCCAAATAAATGTCTGTTAAATAAACACTATCCCACTGCTTTTACAGTACTCGAGCTGCTTGCTTATTTACAAGAAAACGAACAGCGAGTCTCGCCTTATAGCCAAATAAGTATATATATATATATATAGATAGATATATATATATGTGTGTGTATATATATACATTTATATATATATTTATATATATATATTTATATATATATATACATATATATATATATATATATATATATATATACATTTAATTATGAGAGAGATTGAGAGGGCAAGGTGAGAGCCATTTTTTACCGATTAGTGTGTGGATCATATTTTAATAGGGTTAAGCTATGAATCTATTATATATTTTTATTAGTGCTTTTTATTTGAAAATATTACGTATTATTAATACATTGTTATGTTTATCAAAAGATAGAGAGATACAAACAGACAGACGAACATAAAATCAGCGACAAAAGAATGGGCGAAATCTCTGTTTAGTATTAAGTTTTAGGAAATACCCACTATTATTTGGTCATTTATTGTCGAAATCTTATACAGGGAAACATAATGAGAAACATAAAATATGTGTGTTTCGGAATTTTTAGATAAAGATCTGTAATCTAAATATTTATTTTCTTGTCCGTGCGTCCAGTGTCACGAACACAGAAAACATATTTAAAAAAACCCGAATTACCTGACTTTATAGTCTTTCTTCATCAGCTAAAAATCATGAAATCCAATTCCTCTCCAATTTTTTTTTCAAAAACATGGATGTATGTTTATGGTTTAAAATTAGGTATTTTATTTTTAAATTGAAAAGGTCATGTTGAGAAGAGTTTTATTTTTATTTTAATGTCTTTTTAAAATTAAAAAAAAAATGCGAGTTAATTAGCATAGATTCTTTTATAATTTATATGAAAAATTATTCAAAAGATAAATTAAATAAATAATGCGTGTGGTGCTGTATTTTCATGAAGAAAAATTAAAATTTTGAAATAAATTCTTTTTAGCGGTAAGAGGTTAAAAATGTATTTGATAAAAATTGTTTAAAATTCACCGTTAATTGTTTTATTGTTTTTTTTCATCGTTTTATTCATCATGTGTTCAATAATTTTAGACTAACGTATAGTTTTCAGGGGTTCTGCTAGATGCTGTTATTTGGATTATTCAGTTCTTATATAATTTGGATGTTATTACCAAACGTTTCAACAGATTTAACTTTCAAGAATATTCTGATAAGTATTGTTTGACGCTTGTATATTTCTGTCAAATTCGGGGATTTCTACGAATTCAAAACGACACAATTTATTAAATCCACTACAGTAAGCTGATCTTGTTTCGGCAGCTATCAACAGGTAGAATTCTTTAAGAATTTTGTAATTTTATTACCAGGATCGTGTTGAGCATAAAATCTTCAACTTCTAAATTACTGTTAGAACTGAGTTTTTATTTGCACATATGTTAGGTTACAGTCTCCTCTGGTCCAATCTTCAGTGTTATCGATTATCTACGATTTCTATCCTCCCATAGTTGATAAATAACATCAAGCTATCATCGTGTTAACATAAACGATTCTGTTGTGAATTAAATTCACATACTGGAGTAAGACGCAAAGAAACTATAGTTCGACAATATACTTCTAATGAATGTCAGATGTATCACAGACTGAGATAAGAACATGCTGTAAGTAACATAAAACATATGTAAACAGTATAATCTATATACAAACATATATATTTTATAATGTTGTCAAGTCCTATCAGTGATTTCACATTGGAAGTTGAACAAATGCACTCATATATATCAATGCACTTTTCCTCAGTGGTAAGAGTACTTGGTAAAATAAATTGTTTAAAGTGATATCGTCTCGAAGGTTTAAGGTTCAATTCTCAGTATAGGCGGCCGAAAATATACAATTGCGAATTACTTGCGACATCTATCCAGTCATGGCTGACGGAACAAGAAAATGCTACTCCCTTGAAATAAAGAGTTCCGCTCGAAATTCCGTTCAAATTCCCGAGTTCGACAGAGACGTTCCCGAGTTCGACAAAAAAGGTCGAAGATTACATCGACTGAAACGTTGTGAAAATCACACTGAAAATGAAAACATTAGTTCGATGAATCCAAATATTACGTTGATTAATGTAGTTTCGGCAAAGCTGTTTCGTTTTAGCATCATCACTTGTTGCAGTTTTGTGACACATGCAATGGGGGGAGATAACACGTTGTACAGAAAGGAATATTTAAATGAAATCGTATTCTTATCAGCTGCCGAGCAACAGAATTGTTCTATTTACAAACGGGGATTTCATCAATAATGAATCCGATTAATTGAAAGGCAAGCTCTTGTGGCAGATACGACGTAGAGGATATTTTAGTAAATAAATGCGCCATTCCTCTTAATATACACGGACTTTTCAGTTACATCATGTGATTGCAAGTTTAAAGTGACACGTAATCCTAATCTTTATTTTGATACGATGAGCGAGATTGTTTATTAGGGAATTATAATTAATCAAACCAAATAATAGTATCAACAGCCAGATACCAAACAGTTTCAAACCATATACATACATTCACAAACGTGTCGGCCTTCTTACCATTAAGGCACATAAATGTTAATACCCTGTATAAAACAAACACATGCATAGATTCATAACTAATTTATATTTGAACACTTGGTTCTAATACTTGCACTAAAAATTGACCCCTGCCGTCTCTACCAAATTACACAGACAATTTCTGGTCTAAACATTTGAAATGTGACATACAGGGTATTCACAGATAGGGCAAGCTTTTTAATCGGTTGGGGTTGAAACTTTTTAGTTACCAATATATAAATGTGTGTATATATGTTTGCATGTCTTTCAAAAACTTTCGACAGAGGCGACGGATTTTGCCAAGATCAGTATCGTTTTCAAAACGATACTGATCTTGGCAAAATCCGTCGCCTCTGACATTTCAGCTCGACATTTCAGACGACAAATATCGATAAATTGGTTAAAAAGAAATTAATACAGTAAATCTCCTTTAATTTGAACTTCCTCTAAAGTTGGACTTCCTCTCATTTGGATTTCCTCTCATTTGGACTTCCTCTCATTTGGACTTCTTCCAAACCTGGTCTTTCTCTCAAATTGAACTGTGTCGTCATTGAAATTCTATTAGCATATTTGATGCGGAGTTACAGTAAAACTCTTTACATGGTTTAGTCAGATATTGCGCAGAAATGTTAATATTTGTACTATGTAATTAATGTAGATTAGCTATTGATATTTAATTTACACTAACTGTGATTTTTTTTCAGATTGCTATAATTAAAATAGTGTAAAACAACCCATCACAATGGCTTGCAACTCTAAAACAAAATAAGTGACCCCGACTTTACTCGAAAAACGTCAAATTATAGAAAAATTAGATGTTGGAGTTGAAAATAGCGTTATATTGAAATATTATGAGAGTGGAAGAAGTACACAGTTTTACATCAGAGAAAAGGGGGTAATATTGAAGGCTGCTCCTTTCTCTCAAAATAAAAGACATGTCGAAAGAAAGACTATTCGTAGACCAAAGCAAGTTGAATTCGATCGAATATTGCATGAGTGGTTTGTAGCAAAACGGAATGAAGGTGTAGCAATGTCTGGGCCCATGTTAATTGCTAACGCAAAATCTCTTAAGGAAGAGTTGCATATCGCAGAAGATATGAAATTCAGTGAAGGCTGGCTTAGGAGCTTTAGGAATAGACATAGTATAAACAATTAACGATGTAAGGCGAACAACGGTCTGCTGATACACACGCAGTATGAAATTATTGTGACAAATTCAAGACGATAATTGCCGATTATGGTTCAACACCAGAGGATGTTTACAACGCTGATGAAAGTTGTGTAAATTGGAAGTGCTTAACTACAAAAACATTAGCCGGATCTGAAGAGCAGAAAAATAAAAGGATTCAAATTAAATAAAGAAAGACTAACAGTGATGGTATGCGCTAATGCTTCTGGAACTCATAAACTTAAGCTTCAACAGTTGTTTAAAAAATGTTTTTTGTAAGAATTTGTGCCAGTTGTCCAGAGGCGTTTTCTAGAATTAGGTAAACCTGATTCAAAGTGCTTGCTTCTGTTGGACAATTGTAGAGCACATCCTCCTGAGTCAGAACTAGTGTCATCTTGCGGGAATATTTTTGTGTCCTACTTACCACCTTATGTGACTTCTCTCATCCAACCTATGGATCAATGGATTATTTGGAATTTTAAATGTTTCCACAGAAATGATTTCATGATGAATATGATAAATAGTACCGTGAGTATAAGCGATTTTCAGCGCCATTTTACTATCAAAGATGCCACATTTTCTCCCACAAGTACATGGAATCAAGTTCGAGCAAGCACATTAACAACCGCATGGGGTAAATTATGCCAAGGGTCAAAGACTTCTGAACTGAAAGTATCAAAGAATACATCTTGTCTAGAAAAACAAATTCTTCAAACCAAACGGTTACCGACCAACCACACGTTCTTAAAATACTTAATGCAAATGATGTTGAAATGTGGGTGCAACAAGATTAGAAAAGTACTGATCACTATCCTGAAGGCAATAATGGTGATGAAAAAAGCGATAGCTCCCATTCTTTTGACCCTAATGTAAATAACCAAGAACACTCTGATGAAGCAGTATCATGGGATGATATAGAAAAGTCTATGGAGACGGTTATAACATTTCTAGAAAAAAGTCCTTACTTTAGTGACAACTATATTTTGCAAGCAATGTCACTCCGAATAGATATAATCATAAAGAAGCTACAGAACCAAGAAATTGTAGATTTTCGTGATCGCTTACGGAATACAATGGCAGCGCCCGAGAGCTCAATCTATGAAAATAGAAACTGCAATGAGACACATTCAATGAATTCAAAAAAACTGTATTTTACATAAATGTATGATTTCTGTAGATGATAACCTAAGTAATAAGTACCTAACAAGTAAGAGTAGATTTATTTTCAATGTTTTTGTTCCTGGTAATAATATTTAACAATTCTTACTTGCAATATATCGTAAAATCAACTTCATATATATATTTGAAGTATCATATAGCAATGCATTTCATTTACTATTTCTTAATTCTTAGAAAATTAAAGTAAACTGCAGCAGATTTTTTATCACGAAACTTTAACAACACCCTCTAATTTGAACGAAGCGGATGTTCAAATTATAGGAGTTATACTGTATCTTCGCCTTCAACTGGGAACTTTTTACACGGGGGTCGCTTTTTCGCCAATATTTTTGAAAGTCATCCTCTCCTTTCGATTGTCTAGCCTTAATTTAAACATGAGTCATTTCCGGTTTGGCGGTGGTCATAACAGCATAGACGTCAGGTTTTTTCTCGTTCTTTTTTTCCTTCGCCGTACAGGTTCGAGCCTGTCTTCCTACTACCACTTTTTTTTGTGCAACAGACACATCCAAACACCTGGGCAACGCCGGGCTGAAATGCTAGTATAATGATAAAAGTGAAAATGTGTGTGTTTCTGTCTCTATTGGTAACTTCCCTACCAAGTAACTCTGTCAATTTTTAGTCTACAGAGTTGAGATTTAACATAACTGGTATTGAGATTGTGGAAAAATATTTATAATCGGTTTTCGCCCAAGAATTTGGCTGCAAAGGGGTAAAAGTTCCACGATTTGATCTTTTAGAACTCTACCAAACTCCCAATTTTGGGTCTAAACACTTGAAATTTATGATACAAGTTACTTGGACATGGATCTAACTTTATAATTTGATTTGAGCAAAAAACAATAAATGTTAAGAGGTCATAATTCTGATCAAAATTTAAAAAAATGATATCTACCAAATTCCTCAGCCAATTTTTTGTATACACATTTGTAAATTTTACATAAAGTGTATTCAAACATAGGGCAACATTTTTTAATCGCTTTTCTTCTGAAAATCTAGCTTCCAGGAGGTCAACGTTCAAACGATTTTTCCTTTGCGATCTCTAGCAAATTATTAAGTCAATTTTTGGTCTGAACATTTGAAATTTTACATAAAGGTATTCAGACATGCACCAAGCTTTTTACTCAGTTTTTGGGCGAACATTTGGCTTACAAGAGGTCAAAGTTTACAGAGTTGAACTTTGAAGACTCTACCAAACTGCTCCGCGAATTTTGTGGCTAAATACTGGCAATTTTAGATGTAAATTGTATATTTACGTTACTTTCTAAAATGTAGATATAATTTTCTAGCTTGCACTATTACAATGTCTGCTAATATATATATATATATATATATATATATATATATATATATATATATATATATACTAGCATTTCAGCCCGGCGTTGCCCGGGTGTTTTGAGATGTACCCTGAGCAAAAAAAACGGTCAATTTTGTTTTACTTTTACCTCTATTATGACCCCTTAATATTCATGGTTTTGGGCTCAAATCAAGTTATTAAGTTAGATCCATGTCCAAGGAATGTCTATCTAAAATTTCAAGTGTGTAGACCAAAAATTGTCGGGGGAGTTTGGTAAAGTTCTCAAGGGTCAAATCGTTGAATTTTGACCCCTTAACAGAGAAATTTCTTGCTGAAAACCAATCACATCGATTTTCCCAAATCTTAGTACCCTGTATATCAAATTTCGAGTCTGTAGACTTAAAATTGACATAGTTATTGCGTAGGGAAATGTAACCAGACACAGACACAGACACACACACACACACACTTTCACTTTTATAGATATACTAGCATTTCAGCCTGGCGTTGCCCGGGTGTTTTGAGGTGTATGTTCAGAAAAAAAAGAAAAAGAAAAAGCGGTCAATTTTTTTAAACTTTGACCCCTATTATGTCCCCTTGACATTTATTGTTTTGGACTCAAATCAAGTTATTAAGTTATATCCATGTCCAATGAACCTATATCTAAAATTTCAAGTGTTAAGACACACAATTGGCGGAGGAGTTTGGTAGAATTCTCAAAGGTCAAATCGTTGAAATTTGACCCCTTGCTCGGGTGTTTGGAGGTGTATGCTGTGCAAAAAAAGCAAAAAAACAAAAAAATGGTTAATTTTTTTAAAACTTTGACCCCTATTATGACCCCTTAAAATGTACTCTTTCGGGCTCAAATCACTTTATTAAGTTAGATCCATGTTCAAGGAATCTATATCTAAACTTTCAAGTGTCTAGACCCAAAATTGTCGGAGGAGTTTGGTAGAGTTCTTAAAGGTCAAATCGTTGAAATTTGACCCCTTAACAGCCAAATTTCTGGCTGACACCCGTCACATCGATTTTCCCAAATCTCAGTACCCGGTATTTCAAATTTCGAGTCTATAGACTAAAAATTGACAGAGTTATTGCGTAGGGAAATGTACACAGACAGACAGACAGACACACAGACAGACACGTTCACTTTTATAGATATAGATATATATATATATATTTCTGGAAGATCCTTTATCGTTTCAAAATCAACACAGGGACACTGTTGTCAACATGGAAGTTTATTTAAAATTTATTTTGTCATCGATAAATATCGGGAGGGTATGTGTGGTGGCGACGCCGAAGGCATGTCAACGCGTGGGAGGACTCTCAGTCACCTGTCTTCGCTCATTCCCTCTTGTTTATGTTAACTGAAATCAACCTAGATTTTTGAAATTTTAATATAATATATTACATTGTTCTTTTTCTTTTATTTTGAGTTGCGCGAGTCTAGTCTACCGACCTTTAATGTATTTTGTTTTCGGTGATGATTAAAATTCCAGTCATTTTATAGAATACAAAAATGTAGATAAAAAATGCATCTTGAATGTGCGTGTGTGCACATCTCCGCTTGTACTGGCTCAATATCTCACATCACTACCCCTCATTTACCAAAAAATATTTTGTTTAATTTTCTTTCATTTCAAACTCCTGTCTGTTCCATATTTACATCAGCCAAAGATAATAGAATAATTATTAAATAAAATAAACAGAATGCATTTCAGTTCCACTTAATAACACAAAAATGTTTCTTATGTTTAGTCCAGTAGAATACATTGCGTGTTTATTTATTCTTTTCTTCTTTTTTTCCCTTTTTTCAGTTTCCTTATCCTGTATATATATATATATATATTTCATTTTTTCTCGCATAAACATATAATCTTTACAAAAAACACATTTTTATATTTTTCCATTCCATGAGCATTTTTTTTTCAAATAAACAATAAACATGCGTCCTTTTTTTCCTGCATTACAATGAGTTCAATACTGCATTGAAATTTTAAAAGTGGACTCGCGTAAATGACACACATTCAATTATGTTTATGCATGCTTCTTCCTTGTTAATTTCTTTGATTTTTAAATTGTTACCATTCCCAAAACTCTAAAACGGGAAGTAGCTGCTCTCTTTCTAAATGTCATTCCTACTTGACCCACCAGAGAAAGAATGCTCTTTTATTTTGGGACGGGGAAGGTATAGGTAAACCTTCATTGTTTTACATTAAACTATTAACGAATTGCTCGATGTAGATCTTAGAAGAGTGGGAAGCTTTCTGGTATATTTCTTTTTCTGCCACCTGATTATTTCACTGTATCTTTTTAAATCTTCAAACTGCACTTTGTAACCACCGCCACTTCCATGTTCTAAAGGTCTTATATTTTTTGAAGGGATGCCTCTAATTGCTTTCGATACTTGTCCAACTGCTATTCTTAATTCAGTGGTTAAACTCTGAATAAAACTCGACATGATCTGCTGCAACATTATTGCTATCTTAATTTTTTCTCAACACCGTACTTCCAACAGTTTGAAATCACCCGAAAAAATAGATAAAGATCTCAAAACCAATTTGTGACGGCACAATAAAAAGATGCCTACTCAATTTGTACCGGAATCGTAAGTGTATTTTTTGTTGCTATTTTATGAATATACAAACACGCATTTATACGTGTATAGATATTACTTGTTTTATTTGTATATATATTTTTTCAGAGAAGACCAGGAAAACACCACTTACCGCCTTTATTATGTTTTTCTCTATTTTTATTTTATTTTATTCTGTGCTTCTCAAAGGAACCTTTTTTCCTTCGTTGTTTTCCTCGTGGAAAACGTTTCTTTTATATTTTTACTTTTATTCACAGTACCAAAACCGATATCTACTGCATTATAGAATGTGCATATAAGTTTCTAGCTCGACTGTTTAAAATGCTTGCATATATATATATATATATATATATATATATATATATATATATATATATATAATCAACCTGTTGGATGTCATGTTGTTGATGTTATCGACCTAAGACCAAATAAAATGGTCAAAAGGGATTTAGTCGGACAGGAAAGGACAGCAGTAAGGGAAAAGTACAAAGTTGTATCACTCTTTTTGAAGGAAGCATGTGTCTTTTTGGAGGCGCCAACTCCAGATGCCACGCCCAATGTCTTCCAGCGGCAACCTGATCGCACCAGGGGATCACTACACTCTTCAGCACACCCAGAGCAAGATTTGAGGTAACATGATATGGTCTTCACTGAAAATACCACTGAATACGATAAGGGTGGTTGGAAACATCTTTTGAGCTAGGTCTTTAAGCAATAAACTGTAAGGATTTGCATAAAAATACTGGTAAAAGTCCTGTTGGTATAACTTAGATTGGCAGTGAGCATGAATTGTACAGCGGCACATCTCCGATCCCGCTTGTTTAACACTGTGTCACTTTTAGACATAGTAGAAAGCTCCTATCGTTCGTGGGATTTATATACAACTGGTCAACTAATAGCTGGTTAGAACAAAAAAAAGAACACTGGTTTTCATCAAACCAATAATGTAATAAGGTCGTCTTTTCCAAAGCGACACTCAATCATTCCACGATGTAGTATATATATATATATATATATATATATATATATATATATATATATATATATATATATATATATATATTAGCAATCTTTTTACTTGTGTTCCTGTTTTGGAAACTATAGATATCTGCGCATATTTTTTATATCGCGTCCGGATATCACCTTCTCCTATTCCTGAAAACATCTTTATTGAACTTATGAAATTTGCTACGGCATCTGTGGAATTTAGTTTAAACAATATTATGTATCGGCAAAAAGATGGTGTTGCCATGGGATCAGTACTTGGACCGACCATGGCGAATATTTTTGTGAGATTCTATGAAAAGCGCTTACTATCTGGACCCATAAAACCATTAATGTACTTCCGATATGTTGACGATACATTCTGTTTATTTAATAACCAAGCGGAACCAAACACCTTTCTCTCCTTACTCAATGGAATGCGTCCCGCGTTAAAGTACACTTATGAAGGACAGTGCAATTCATCTATTGCTTTCCTTGATGTATTAGTAACAAAAACACCATCTAGTTACCATACATTCCGCAAACACATATTTACAGGACTGTACATTTGTTGGAATTCATTATGCCCTAAAAAACGTAAGATAAATCTAATTTGGACCCTAACACATCGAAGTTAAAATTAAGTGAGGAATTGGAAACAATTACATATATTTTATCCAAAAACAGGTACCAAATAGATGTGATAAGGTCAGTTATTCAAAATAAATTGGCTGAATTCTCTTGAATTAAAGAGAATATAGTAGCCAAATGTCGAATTTATCTTCGTTTGCCTTGGTTTGGTACAGTAAGTGAGAAATTTGCCAAACAAATAAGTTCAGCAGTTCATGGATATTATTTTGCTGCCAATGTGCGTGTTGTGTTCTCTACGAGAATTTTATTACCATCTTCTCGAAAAAATGTTCTACCCCCCACACCATAATAGTAACGTTATTTACAATTTTGAATGTGGTTGCGGTGCCAACTACTTGGGTCGAACGACATTAAAGTTAGATGGAAGAATCCAACAACATATACCCAGTAAAATTAGGAATGGAACCTATCGGGAAACGGGCGTTCTTACTAACACGCACGGGTCCTAAATTACTGATCATTTACTTAAAAACCCGTCTTGTGCAGCAAACTTTAGCATAGACTCGTTTTCTATTCTGAGTTGTGCTCATTCACTATATCACCTTAAAAACTTGGAGACTATTCACGTTCGACTCAGAAAACCTTCCAATTGCAAGCAAAGGGAATGCCTTTGGGTTTGAACGTGATTAATCTCTAGGGTATTCGACCATAACGCTATTTTATTTGAATCGTTTTCCCACTTTTTTTCTCCCCGTAAATTGAATAAAACGAAATTTTAATCGCTTTTTCATATTTGTTTTAAAAAACCGGTAAGCTGGCTCCCCATTTCTCTTTCTTTCCTCTTCTGTTCCCACTTTTCCCCCTTTTGGGAGAGAAGATTAAATATATATATATATATATATATATATATATATATATATATATATATATATATATATATATATACAAATTTACTTTTAATCATGAATCATAAAAGTCTTCCCTTCCTAATTGCAATATGTATATATATATATATATATATATGTATATTTACGTGTATTTATATATATTCACCCCCACGCCCATACAAATTATATATATATATATATATATATACATATATATATATATATATATATATATATATACGTACATACATATACACACACACATATATATAAGAAATTTTGTTAACTCATTCCTAATTCTACGAGTAAAGACCAAAGATCATATATATATATATATATATATATATATATATATATATATATATATATACATATATATATATATATATATAATCTTTGGTCTTTACTCGTAGAATGAGGAATGAGGTAACAACATTTCCTTCCAATTGTCAATAGATTAAGCTTTTCTAAAAATCTTAACGCAGAAGTGCCATTTTTTATAGTAATTAGCTCTCAAGTACATTTGTCATGTCGATTGGTCACGAAGGAATATCGTAACACCTCGTAATACGGTTGCCCTAGGATACGGTTTTTCCAGGTTAAGATGTGGAATACGATGTTTTTCCGTCGTCTCATTACGGTATTTGCCCTGCTTTAGGGAGTTATTTATAATGTTTTTTTTTCTTATATACATGAATATCGTATAGTGTACTTCAGTTGTTACTAATTTTTTATATCGTATCCCGGGTTTCTCCTGTAGTTTCAAGTATTCTTACAAATTTATGATCAAATGAGTTACTATTCGATTACATTTTGAAATATTTTTAAATACTTTACGGAATAACATTTGAGTCATATTGAAATGAGAAATGCATACATACAGATACACAAAAGAAATGGTTCTACAGAATTTTCCATTAAGAGATAAGGAAATTTTACAAGTAGACACCTGCTTGAAATTAATTTAAAAGCCGGCCACGTTATCTGCAGCGAAACATTTTGATGGTTGTCAATCATTAAAAAACACACATTTTCTGTTTTTCGCTTTCTTATTCAGTAATTAAATAGACGAACTGAATCTTGTTGACAAGCTGAGTTAAACGCTACTAACTGGCTCGAAGGAATATTCTCGCCTGTAGATATTTTTTTTCGATTACTTCCAATATCAGAATTGTCGGGTCAAGAGGAATTGTGGGTGCAGTTGAAGAGAGGACGCTCAGCAAATGTAATGACAGATCTCGCGACGATTCAAATCAGTAAATAGACATCGTCGAGCATTACTGGAGGGCTGAAAGCACACTAAGTTTATACAATCAGGACATTTAATTATGCGCTAACGATCTTAAATATAGACACCCTTTTTCCTGCTTCCGTGTTTCGCTACTTTCGTCTGAATCCTACACATTGAATTAATGGACATTAAACTAAAGAAAACAGAAAATTATCTTTTAGATGCGCTCATTAAACTTGCGCGTTTAATGATGAATATCGGATTTTGAAGTTAAGCATGATACGGAATAATCCTATTGACACACCAGTTTTCGTTATAAAACAACAATTAACCAACATTAAGCCTAGTCAGAACCAAGAGTGGAGAAGATTTGGGAATTTAATATAGCGCCAATTGAGGGCGTATGAGAAAATCAGCAGCAACCTACAAAATAACTTCCTATAGAATTGATTAATGTCTACTAACAATATAGCTCCATTTCTTTCAGTTACATTTTTTAAGTTACTTGCCTTTCACGTTTTACTCTTTATACGAATCCAGTTGATAAAATCTCCTGTGTTACCGCCGAACAAAACACACAGCATTAGATTCATTATTAATCATTGATAAACAAACCTGACTGATATCACAATCTTTTAATTTGTGACTCATAACGAACTCGGATCAGAGCCTAGGAAAAATGTTTTGCAACACGGTTTGAATCGACAGATACAAAATTGAAACAAATAAATATTGGAATAGATATAATATCATTTGACAAAAATAATTTGATTGTACTTGCCAATGTTATTATATATTTAATTGGTATCGTAGTAAAATAAATAAAACATATCATCACTTAAAAAGAGTAATAAATTAAAACGACTTAAATAAAATCGTAATACACCTTCGTTCACCCGTTCCTTTTTTTCTAATGCCACACGTATTTATTAGAAGCGGAAGTGGATGTTGCTGTATAAAGAAACGAAAGTGCGATGAGAACATTTCCGGTTGGAGCTTAGCAGGAAATAAAGGACATTTTTCTTTTTTTTTTTAAGATTTAATACTAAACGAACTGTGTGACTCGCACAGACTAAACTAGTACACATAATTATGTTTGTGTTTGTTTAGAGTAAGAAACCAAGAATGCGATGCAAAATGTATTAGAATCACTGTTAAGAAAATGCGAGTTGTATTTACATATATATATATATATATATATTATGTGGATTTATGTACAAATTTATATTAAATATAATTTACTTTTCAATTTACACAAAGCACATTAAATAATATGCACATTTATGATCGAACATATTTCTATATTCGTTCTTTTGAAGTGCATAATTTGTGGCACGTATGGCTATGGCAAGAGACGATTCTTTTCATTATTTTGACCTTCGGGTATATATCAGTTAATATCTTATATTTTTTTAGATAAAATGGTGCAGTTCTCAATTGATTAACTGTATCTAACGGTATGATATATACTTGAGAGTCAAGAAATTGAAAATAATATTTTCTTGTTATAGCCCTCGTAACTCCTTATCTTTAATTTTATAGACTATTCTATAAAAAGTTTATATTATTATATTATATTACTATATAGGGTGGAACGATAAATTTGTCGCCCTAAAGAAGGCCACGGCTTTATTTAAAATCTTTTATTGAAAATATCAGTCCAGGTTACATGATTATGAAGTTGAGATGACATATTCAATAGAACCGCAGTTAGCCTCAATACGGCTTCATAACTGAGCGCTTGCCGTTTCCAGAAGCACCTGCAAGACCTCGGCGAATACTCGGCTGATGGCAGCCATAAGGCTGGCTTTGATGCTGTAGCATGTCATGTTAGTGATGTTTCTTACGTATGAGCAAACGAACTAGTCCATATGTTCAGAAAGTGGGACGAAAAAAGTGAAAGAGAAAGGTACAAAGTCCTAGCACTTTTTTTCTGAAGCCAAACAATGGCCTCTTTTAAGTTGTGGGCCGTCGCCAATCCTGCTGCTACACGCAGAGTCTACCAGAAACCAGCTGATTGCACCAGGGGATCATCACACTTTTAAGCAAATTCAGGTACAGTTTCATGTTGACTTTCAATCCAACTTCGAAGATGTGAAGTGATATGGTGTGACCATCAATTTAAAACCCTCCAAAGACCGGAACTATGGCCAGAAACTTTGTTGAGCTGGTCACTCAAGCGATGAACAGTCCTGATTTGCATTTTGAGTGTGCTACCAATAAATCCTGTTGTTATAACTTGGATCGGTAAAAAGCATAAGTTGTGGAGCGGATCATCCCTGATCTCGCTCGTTGTACATCGGGTCACTTACGGAGATGGTAGAAGGCTCCCATCGCTTTAGGATTTGTACAAACTGGCCAACTAGTAGATGGTCTACAACAAAAAGAAAACTGTTTTTCATGTATATAAATAAAAGCGAAAATGTGTGTATGTATGTATGTTCGCTTTTTGTGTATGTCCACAAAAGGATTTTCTCGAGGCCGTCGCTCATTTTTAAAACTTTTTATATCACGTCGAAATTATAATATCTACGAGTTACGAACGGGAATCGTGTGTGTATTTAATTTGCGCGACTTTCAAAAGCTAAATATTCAAAATTTTTCGATCGGCGCGTGTGGATTCACCTTTTTCGTATAACAAAAGCGAAACTAATACGAAAGTTGTTGCATCGTTCCCAGCGCGATCGTCGGAACTACCAAAAGCAATCAGCTTTGATCAATGCGTTTTTTCCTTATATCACACAATTGCTATTCAATTAAACAATCCCTTTTCAATGGGGAGCTTGTCTCCCTCTCCCATCATCGTGGGGAAGCCCAAACTGCCCCGCAGTAAATGAAAAAACGATCCCGCAGTGAAACAGAGTAAACAAATGCCAAAAAACTGCCTCGCCATCGTAACGCTCTCGCGATGACCTCATTAAGCGTCCAGCTGTCAATCAAACATCCTTGACACAACTCACTTTAATCGCTCTTACATTAACATTGTTGCCGTTGGGTAGGTGTTCAGGCTCAGTCAATAGGCCTCAAGGTTCCGGGTTCGATCTAACATACAACCAGCCCCCCATTTTATTTAAATCGCTATTGTTAACTTTTCTTTTTGTTCTGATTTACCCCCCCCCCCCCAACACACACCTACAAATACCCGGGCAACGCCGGGTACCCCCCTCCCAGTCAAACAGAGAAATAATGTATTTTCTATGGCAATTTTATGGTTCTACACTTTATTTTAAAATTAATAAAGTCAGAAAATTTTAAGTGTCAGCATTGAATTTATTCTGAATCATTGATAAACACACATAACTAATATCGCAATCTTTTAATTTGTGACTTGCATATCAAATAACGCACTCGGATCAGAGCCTAGGAAAATAGTTTTTCAGCATGATTTGAATCGACAGTTATGATATTGAAACTAATGAATATTGGAATAGATAAAATGTCATTTGGAAAGATTAATTTGATTTGAATTTCTCATGTTATATATTTAATTGGCATCGTGTGAAAATAAGGAGAAAGTTTCATCATTTCAAAAAGAGTAAAGTAACTTCAATAAATTCGAATACACCTTCGTTCCCCCGTTCCTTTTTTATAATGTTACACGTATTCATTAGAAGTGGATGTTGCTGCATTAAGAAACGAAAGTAAGATGAGGATATTTCCGGTTGGAGCTTAGCAGGAGATATAGGATATTTTGTTTTCTTTTTTTTAAGATTTAGTACTAAACCAACTGTGTAACTCGCACAGATTAAACTAGAACACATTATTATGCTTGGATTCGCTTTGCATAAGGTACCAAGAATGCGATGCTAAAACGTATTATACTTTTTTTTTCCAAATCAGGAATTAGCAGGAGTAATGTTGCAGTGTGTTTCGAAAACTTTGGTATTGTTTCAAATCACTGATCCACAGAGACTTCGCTTTATAATACTAACTTATTTGTCATCAATATGCACAGTGAAGATTTTTGTTTCTAATGAATTAGTTTCTGCTTTAGATATCTGGCGGATTTTATAAAAAATCTCGCGGGAAAAAATGCTGAATTCAAGTTTCTATAAATGTAGAAAACTGTGACACAACAGCTATGATTCGTGTTTAACGTATATTAAACATAGATTACTTAAAATATATGTCAATGCATATAAAATTCTCTTAGATTGACGTTGTACATAAGTCACCAACACTTAAGATCGGAATTATGATCAAATAAACCAGTTTCTTCATTTGTATATCAAACTATACAACATGTTTTTATTTGAAATATTATCTACATTTTTACAAATAACCAATGGTAAAGTTGGATTATTTAATTATAAAATAGCACTGCTTTCTATCCATCGGGTAAGGCTTTTGCAGTATGTCATATTAAATTAGTCGGATATTGTGAAAAAAAATTGAATCTATGCTTGCGGCATTATCAGTTTAGTTTTGTCAATACATCGTCCTAAACATATTTTAAATTGAAAATGTCTTGCCAACAACATATATTGATTGCCTAATAGAAACATCGCTTACAAAAATTGAATGTTGTGCATTGATAAAGGTAAGTACACGTAAATGGCTTATTGCTGCACCATTGTTCAACCTTCAGGGCTTGAAATTTCGGTTCTTCGAACTCTGTGCATGATAAGCGACAGGGAACTCTCTCGCCAGATACCAACTGTAGTAAGCACTCATAATTATACCACAGCGACCGCGATACCTGATCCCGATCTCTTTATATATATATATATATATATATATATATATATATATATATATATAGTAATTTATAAAATATATATGGCGATTAAGCTACACTGAATATTCTGCGTTTCATCCAACTATAGGATTCGTCACGCTTATGCGCGAATTCTGTCGTTGCTTTTTGTTTTTATACATGTTGAGGATTACTAGTTGGCCAATCAGCTTTCTAGTATCCACCGCGCCCCTTCCTAACAGCCAATGGACATGCATTTTATCAAACAAAGGATCTGTTTTAGAGCTAGGTTAGTGGTTTTAGGTGGCCGTTCTGCTTCTTATGTGAATAAATGAAATAGTTATTTATATATATATATATATATATATATATATATATATACTGTGCTGCTAAGAAGGAAACCCTCAATCTTATATTTTATTGAAAACGTATTGTCATTACATCAAGCACTAGCTTCGCAAATCTGAAACACCATTGAACAAAAATGAAAGAGAAGTTGGATGCCATTTCGCCATATTGCCACAGACTAGTTTCAGAAAATCCCTCCAAATTTGCAGGCTGTCAAATTGCTAAAAGGCTATGCTACTAAATATTTACTAGTTCATTGTGTTCATATTGTATTTGGTTAGCATCATGTTAAACAAATACATTTAAAAGATAATTTCCTCTTTTTCGGGGTTTTTCGGTCTTTCTCCTTAATTTAAAAAAAAGACATGAACACTCGGATACATCAATTAAAAGTTAAATATGACATGTAAAATTATAGAGGAATAAAAGAAGAGAGACGGGGGGGAATGAAAGAGAAAACATGCTCAGAGAGAGATGGAGAGAGTGGTAGATACAAACCCAGAGAGAAAGGGGAAAGAAAATAGGTAAAGATGGATGGAGAGAGATAGAGAAAGAGAGAGCGAGAGAGAGAGGAAGAGAAAGAGCGGGTGAACTACACTTCATCGTTTTTGTCGTTGAGGCAATCTTTGTTTTTGTTTCTATCTGGAGTACCCCTTTTTCTGGAGCTGAATTTCCACATATTAAAAACCGACCGGTACTTGTGCAGGATTTAAAATGGGATTGTTCAAAGACAGAGAAAAAGATAAAGGTGAGAGGGAGATATATAGAGCGAGTAAGGAGAAATGGTCTCAAACAGAGATTGAGAGGGTGATAGAAAGGAAAAGATAGAGAAAGAGAGGGAGCGAGTTGTAGAGATATATGAGCTAGATATATAGAGAAAGAGAGACACCGACAGAAAACAGCGTTATTGTCACACATCAGTGATATAATCCTTCTAGACTGAGGTATTTAATTTTTTTTTTACTATCCAGAGTACCTCTTTTTCGGGAGCGGGATCTTCTACACATTTAAAACCGACTGTGCAGAATTTGAACCAAACGTAATTAGCTGGCAGCTCGGATTTTGCTCCAAAAATCACATCAACCCTGGCTTTTGCCGAGCGTTGCCGATTATCAAAGCATAAAAACGCTAGTCAAAGAAAAATATTGAAGAAAACATCTAAATATAATAAAATCACATGATAATAATATGACAATAAAAAAGAAATAAAGACCTACTGTTTGTTTTAATAATCAGAACCATATAGCACGAAACGAAAAGTTCTATGTAAATTCTTTTTCCCAAAAACATCAATCGTGTCGGTCCATCTTCCCGAAAAAGTACATTTCACATTTCAAAAATAACAAAAATAAGATGACATTCTCCATCATCTTATTGCTGTTTTAAGTAAAAAAAGATGTTGTCCTCTCTGCATTGCTAAATAGAACAAAATCTTTACTTTATTATTTTTCTTCCAGGAAAACGTATACTTAATTCATTATTTGACTTTTTTACACTAAAGAAAAACATAAAAACAGTTTTTGCTCCTCTGAGAACACTTTTGTCTATGGCAGTTAAACGGTATAATTAAAGGAACATTCGAGGTTAATATTTTTTGAATAGTTGTTTCTTTTTTGTCCAATTAAAGAAAACTCAACCGTCTTAAAATTGTTAAGTGCAATGAACATTGTATTTCCAAACGTATTATTCCCAACTGTTTCAAATAATGTTGCAAAAAAAAAGAAAAGAAAAGAGGCGAACTACAAAATTCTGTTTCCTGACGAACGAGCTAAAAGAACACTAAATCTGTACTTTCTTGCTTTGAATTGAGCAACCAGACAAAATAGAACAAATAGCTTGGCTTCAGCTACGAAACTGCAAATTTAACAAAAGAAGATCAAATTGAACAGAAAAAGATGAAATGAGAAGAAAACAGAAAATCATGAAACACCATCAAAAAAATCTAGAGAAACAACAAGTTAAATTACTTAAACAATCATCCGAGCAATTAATGGAACATACAAAAACAATTAATGGAACATAAAAAAACAATTAATGGAACATCAAAAACAATTAATGGAACATCAAAAACAATCAATGGAACGTCAAAACAAATCGTCTGAGCGCCAACAATGAACAGAGGAAGTACTGACACGAATTTTGAAGAGTAACGCGCACACGCGCAGTTATAAAGTAGTTAAAAAACGAACCGAACTTAAAACTGAAAAAATTAACTAAGGATTGTCAATAAGTGGAAAAAATAAAACAGCTGTGAAAAATATCGAACGAGCATAATCAAGAAAAAAAAAACGCCAACCTACAATACAAGAGGGTGCGCACAAAATTACCCCCAAAGTCATAAAAACCAAAAGAACCGAGCCCTTGTTTCAGATGTGATCAAAGATTGCAAATATTTAACAGGAAAATGTCTTATATGTGAAAAAAATGGGACATAAAAGCTCTCACTGCAGAAGAAACACTGAACAAAAGCCGGGTACGCCAAACCATAACGCGAGACGGCTTAGAAGAAAACATTTGTAAATACATAAAGATGAAAATTCTCAGCATATATATAAAATTTCAGGTAGACAGTGGACAAACATATTAACAACATTTTTAAAATGGGCAAAGGCTGTGATTTGGCTGCCAATGTACCCCCTATAACGCATAAATCTTGGTCTAAAGTTGAACAACCGTGGTTTAGGATCCACGTTGACTACACGGGACCAGTAGAGGATCTACTACCTGATCGTAGTAGCCAGCTACTCAAAATGACCAGATGTATTGAGATGCAAAAAAAAAATACAAAAGCAACGACTAGGAATTGTTTTTATGAGAGCTGTTTGCTCGTTTTGGGGACATGAACTGTCTGGTCAGCGACAACGCTATCCAGTTCACCTTGGCACAGTTCAGGGAATTCTGCGAATCATACCAAGTCAATCATACCACGTCCACTAAGTACCATTCAGGAGCAACGGACAGGCGGAACACTTCGCCGAGACGCTAAAAATTGCGTTAAAGAAAGCGTTCGGCAACGGAAAAAGCTCACCAATTTGTGTAAGTTTATAGAATCACAAAATATCTTTACATACCAGATGAGAGATCCCCAGCTGAAATCATTTTCGGGTGAAAATCAAATCACTTTTTGATAAACTGCTGCTCAAACAAGCAATGCAGCACACAACCTCTAGCAAGCCAACAAATGATTTAGCCTTGAGGATAAAGACTGTTTTAAACATTTACCGTTTCCTTTTGGGAACAGGCCACGATCTCTCTAAGAATTCGGGGCTCAAAATTCGAACATAAACGGCGGCTGAACCAAATAAAGAAAAGCACCGCAGAATATCCAACAAAACTATTGCAGGTATGCGTAGAGGTAATCGCGACAGTACTGATGTTTTGGACATTGCACCTCCCACTCAGGCAGAAAGACAAAGTGCACAGAAGCCTTGCTGGTCTGCCCCCAAAAGAAAACAAAATACTGATTTCTGACCTGGAGAAATCAGCTTGGAAGTGGTTGTTATAGTGGAACCGCCCTTTGAATGGTCTCAACCACCGTCCATATATACCGGAACTTTTAACGATCCCTCTAGTTCATGGGTTTACCTTACGTGCTCAGTTGAACGCAAAGCACTCTTTTCATTTTGTAACTTATTGTTTGTCTTTTATTAATACACGTTTTGACTTACAGTATTTTCTCTTTTATTGTTGCTAATTCAGCGCCATAGCAATATGTATGTATGTAAGTATGTATGTATGGATGGATATTTATATATATATATACATATATATATATATATGCATATATTTATCTGTATATATATGTATGCACATATATATGTATATATGTATATATACATATATATATACATATATATTTATATATATATATGTGTGTGTGTGTGTGTGTGTGTGTGCGCATGAATATACAGTACCACGCAAAAGTATTGGACACATTACATTTTCTTCATAACTTTAATTAGGGTTTAAGATTTTATCTAAAATTTGGTCAGTATATTCCTATTACTATTCTAAATTATATTTGTAGTAGTAATTACAAAATCCAAGTTTAGAAAGTTTATATTTAAGGAAAATATGAATGAACAAACGCAAACGTACACTTTTAAAAAATTCTTTTTCTGAAATAAATTTAAATGACTTTTGCTTAGCGTGTTGCAATAATGGAAACGAGTTATCACTGACCAATCAGTGAGCTTTATATTAAAATAATCGTATGAAATTCTTCTATTATGGGCTAACTCCTTCAAAGTTAACCAGCTTATTCATAAAAATGCCTAAAACTAAAGAGCTGTCAATAGAAATTCGTCAAAAAATCATTTATAAGCACAAGGAACGAAAAGAGTATCGAATAATATCAAGGGAACTTAATCTACCACTTAGTACAGTTGAAAACGTTATTAGAAAGTTCAAAACCCCTGGTGAAGCGGCCAAGGAAATTAAACGAAAAACAAGCAAGGTGGGTAAACAGAAAGGTACAAAAACATTTCTTATTTCTGCTGAAATTCCAACCGACCTTAGAGAAGCTAGGATACAATCAGTAGAGTTCTAAATCGTGCAGGTCTTGTATCAAGGTCCCCAATAACAGTCCCATTATTGAAGCTTAAGCATGTCAGATCACGTTTGACTCATGTTAAAACATATGGAAAACAACAAGAATTTTGGAACAAGGTAATCTGGTCAGACGAAACGAAAATCGAAATCTTTGGAAGAAACACAGCAATACATGTATGGCGTAAAAATGGCACCGCCTATAACAAAAAGAATGCCATTCCTACGGTAAATTTTGGCTGTGGTTCGATTATAGTATAAGTGTGTTTTTCATCCAAAGGTACTGAACTAGAAATCATCAATGGTAGAATGACTGGACGTATGTTCAGGGAGATTTTTGAGAAAAACCTCTAGAAATCAGCTGATTTGTTGGGACATAATAGCAATTTCGTGTTTCAGTAGGAAAACGACACCAAGCATACTGCCAAACAAACCAAAACATGGCTTGGGAATAACGGAAAAAATATTTAACAACTATAACAGTTCTGCAAAGAAGAATGACGCAAAATATCTTCATATCTTTGCAAAAAACATGTGTGCAACTATAACAAGCGATTGAGAGTTGTTGAACGCAATAAAGGATATGGAATTAAATATTAAATCAATGTATCCAATACTTTTGCGTTAGTTGATTTCCTTTAATATAAACTTTCTAAACTTTAATTTTTTAATTACTTCCCCAACTATTTGTTAGAATTGTAATTGGAATACACTGACCAAATTTTAGGTAAAATCTTGAACCATAATTAAAGTTATGAAGAAAAATGTAATGTATCCAATAAATTTGCGTGGCACTCTCTCTCTCTCTCTCTCTCTCTCTCTCTCTCTCTCTCTATATATATATATATATATATATATATATATATATATATATATATATATGCATATGCAGATATGTATGTACAGGTGGCCCAGAAGAAATTACCTATTACGTATTTTGGATGTGTTGGAGTAGTTGCGTATTTTGAATAGTCGGTCAAATAGCTGCTAGTCTTTCGCAAATGAAACCACACTAATATATGGTTTTATGGTGCAACCTGTGCCTGTTGATAGTTCAATTTAAAAAGTAATTGATAGTAATGCTTATTATTCAAGTAGTCGTTATCATATCGGTAGGGCTTATGCTATTGTATCTTTATTTTCTAGTTGTTGACACACACGTTTGATCGATTTCAGCAGATTACACGTTGGCTCAAAAAGTGTTCGTCTGTAGCATTCAACAATTATTTCGGTTAAATACATTACTGTTTCTTAATTTGTTTCTTAATTTAATCTAAGTTGAATATTTAATTATAAACTTCTGTTACCTGTCAACTGTTTGTAGTACAACATCAAAGTAGAGCACAAAAAAGGGCAGATATGACTAACCTGTACAGATCGTCTAATGTTAAAATCATACCGAAATAACGCCGACTCTAAATGTTTAAACTTATTGAATTAATGTATATCAGATATGTGTTTTTCTTTCCCATTTAAACAAGCAAGGAATACCCGCCTTTTTCTGGGATCGAATGATAACTAACGAATGTTTCACACCTCTATACTTTTGTTGTTATCAACATCGGTGGAATCGATAATTTTCTAATCATATTATTTGATTGCCTGCTCTAATTAGGAGCAAATAGCGGTGTATCAGGAGGAACCTTTACAGGCAATCTCGCGGTTAGTTAGTTGACAATACATTGTCGTCGATATTGTCATGTAGAGAACCTACTGTTAATTTTATAAAATTATCATAATAGCTTGAATAAAAGTTGAAACGCAGAAGTCAAGTATCATGCTTCAATTGTTCTCTAAACACAAACATTTACTTCGAACGTGCCTCTGTAATATTAAAAGAACCACACACTCTTTATTATATATGCATCATTATAATGATTGTATGGTAATACAGGCTTGGATTGAAGTTTAAAATGAAAATGCCAAGTATCCCGGTGAAGACGTGCTTAAAAGGGAAACATTTATTTCGAACGCACACTTTTCATACTGAAGAACCTACTGCTATTTTAATATGTCAGATTGTTCTGCCTGTGTCTTCATAAAACTTCTCAAATTCACCTGTTGTGTTAACGTGTAACGTTAGCTTCACACTGCCTGCTCCTCCTTTCATCGGATTGTTTCGATTATCGATACTTATGAGAAACATTCCAATACGAAACCTATCTAAGAACACTGACAAGCGTATAAAGTATCTCCATGTTAAATTTCATATGAATCAGTCCAACAAGTTTCGAATCAAGAAGGAACCGACACACACTCACACACATACACTTCTTTTATATATATATATATATATATATATATATATATATATATATATATAATTGTAGAGTATATGTTTATTTTTAAGGTAGTGCATCTTAATCAACAAATAGCACAACGCGAATATACGATAGATAATAAAACATAGATGCATATTATATCATATAAAAAAGAAAGCTCTTGCGGTTTTTACCTTTTAAATTCTGGTGAACATGTCCGTTTAGACCAAAAAATTAATGATCATTATCACTACGCGCTTGTCATCGCGAAACATGCGTACTTATGCCAGAAACGTAAAATCATGCGTTCTACTTTCTATGAAGTCGCTGAAGACGTTTGGAATATTGCTTGTTTTTTTAAAGCATTTCTCACGAAGAAAGTTGTCCGCATGCTTGAAAACGTTTTAGTCAGTAGTTGAGAGGTCAGGGAAGTATGGTAGATGAGGCAGAGTTTCATATGTTAACGGGTTCAACTTCTCCATGGTCGGTTTAGCAATCTGCGGTTCGGCATTATCATGACGGAGAATTGGTCCCTTTCTGTTAAGTAATGCTGCGTGTTTTTGTCGAGGTTTCTGATGCATTTCATCCATTTTTTGACAAATCCTCTTCGCCAAAAATGTTTCACTCGCACTAAAATAAGTGTAACAGATGAGACCGATTACAAACTTTTCCTCAGTCAGCAAGGACTTCTTTTAGTGCAACTCTGTCTTCGGGAAGTGTCGTGGAGCTCCGTCGGCATCTAAACACTGCGCAGAGCATCGCGAACACTTTCCATCGCAAGTCACAACCCAACCTATAAACGGGGCGTTTTTGTTACGGAGAAGGGAAGATGCCACGTCATAACGACGTTTTTTTTTCTTGGCCTTCAATTCCTGAGCCACCCATTTATTAAATTTTTTGTCTTTCTAATCACTGTCAAGCAGTTGGAAATAGTCGTATAAGTGGAGGTAGTTCTCGAACAATTGTGCGTATATCAGCTTCGACTAAGATTTTAATTGGTCGCTGTAAACATTCGATGACCAAACACTACACTCATTATCTTCAAGACTCTTTTCACCCCCACAAAATGTTTAAATCCACCAATGGACTATGCGTTTAGTAATGGTCTCTTGACCATATATTTTCTTAATTTTCCAAACCGCTTTTGCAGCTTCTCAGCCTAAGTTGAATTGAAATACGAAACTTGTAAGATTTTTCCCCACTTTGTATTTAACATTCTGAAAAGAAATTATTATCAAAAAAGGATTGTAATGAAAACGGTTACATAGAGCGAAAGACGTTCTTTAAAATGATATATAAAGTAAAGGTATTATACCGTAAACTCATTAAAATATATAATTTAATCTCAAAATATAAAATTCCACAAGAACTTTCTTCTCGACCTAATAAACTGATAAAAAGTGTACGAAAATTTTAAATAAAATACAATATGTGTATATTTTGTTAATGCGAGAAATTTTCAAATATTTCATATATTTCGGAACGGTTATAGGATATGCAAGTGGCTAAAGCTCAATATCAGAAAAATTCAAATTAATATGTGATTTAAAAAGCGACGAAAAAGTATTATTAGAATAGGGTCGCCTAGGTTAAAGAAGTCTAGACTGTAGATATTAGGGGTAGTCTGGCATCGCGCAACTAATTAGGTCTACAATAGTTGCGACGAGAAAATGTAATTTGCTGACCAAATTCTTGATTATGTGACAATGGGTTCGCTAAAAATGTGTTCTGTGTCACCAAAACATCATCATATAACTTTTATAGTTTTGGCAAAATTGTCTGATCGTGCAAATCATGTTCCACTTTTAAGCAGAAAAATATGGGACAAATTATACAATTTTTACACTGAATATATAATCGAACCAAAACAAGACCTATTCCGGAATCTAGCGTTTCGTTAGAATTTATATTACAACACTGTTCGCTGCTGAATTTTAAAACACTTATACTGGCATTGGAAGTTTATTTTATTGTACGTCACTTTATCATTACAAAAATCAAAAGTGAGGTTTGGGGAAAAACTTGTCTTAAGTTAATGCACAGTAAGATTTCTTGTTTAACAAATGTGCAGATCGAGTGAAATAGAATAATATAGAATAATATATAGAATGATATAATATTTCAATAGAAATAAAGTCTTATGATTATGTGAAATGTTGCACCATTGTACATTTTTCCGTTTTCATTTCGAATTATTAATTAAAAACTTTAACTTGCGGCGGAATTGACGAATTCAATCTATCATTGCGATCGGTTATCATTAGAATTGTGCAACTTTTAGTGTTATCTTCCACAAATTAAACTTAATTATCAATTTCAGAAATCAGCTACGGGGATAATCATGCACATTATATTTTGTCTCATATTTTAATAATGTTATATAAAGAAAAATTTACCGTGCTTTTTGGTATGTAAAGTGATTCGTTAAAGTATAAATTAAAAAAAATCGTAGTCATTGTTTACTGGGAGTACGCAAGTAGTTTATTTAGAAAACCTTGCGTATTATTATATATACCATATCTAAATCTTTGTAGATTTGTTTTTGATCATTTTGCACGAATCAAGAAAGTGTACACCCGTTTGTTAAAACAAAATTGTAATACTTGTTCTCATAAAAGTTAGTTTTTCTCTACATGCTCTATAAAACCGATATCCATGCGTTAGATACTGCAGGGCAACAACGAAGGCACTGCTAGTCGCCGATTGTCATGATCGTTATAATATTTGCAAAAATAGAATGTTATCGAAGCAAAATAAATATTTACAAAGAATGTTATTTAAGTTAAGATTTTTTATAAATTAAAGAATGTAGAACATAAACATCCATTTAAAATAGATTGACCTCTAGTGTCTGAGAACTCTTACGTATATACCATTATAAAGTGACGTGGACTAGTAGAGTTTTGGGAAAAGTGGCGATGATTTCAACAGTCAGAGATCGGAATCGAGATGATAGCAGACGCAATCAAAAATCGGGAGAGAGAGCGGATCGAGTCGTTCATGGTAGAGGGGATTAGAATGCTTTAGTCGAAGCCCAGCGGCAATTTTCTTAGTGGGGAAACATCAACATAAAAGTTTCTGAAAAGACAACCTGATATTTATCAATTCCTTGGAATAAATCTGCTCTGCAGCTGTTTCGGAGGGTCTGTTATAGACGGACCAGATATACTTCGATGATAAGTCCGATGTTACAAGTCAATAGAACTACTATTTGTTCTGTCATTTGAGACATGGCCGTTGTAAAAAAAAACGTATCTAGTTCCATAATTCTTATAGGCTACTTGACATTACACGAGTTAGACACACGGTCATAATATGTACACCCTCATGTCATACATAACCCTCGAAAATACAACAGATACGTCCTGATGCAGTCTTAAACCAGTGCTATTCAGCAAAGTGCGTAAATAACCAGGAAAACAAAGGAAAAATGGTTAGGAACTTATTAAATTTGAAGAAAAGAAAAAATCCCCACATACAAGGGTTCAAAAGAAAAATATGTATCGAATAAACCCGAAAAAAGTTTATTAAACTGTAATTGAATTAAAATATTTAAAAATGACAACAAAGAGGAAACAGTATTTTTTATGTCAGCACTATAGAAAAAAAAGAAAATAACATACACCCACACGACGAGAAAATGGGTTTAACTAATTAAGAAAACGGCCTATATGCTCTAAGTGGCTATGAAAAACGTATTCGTGAAATAAATGTTGATGGTGCCAATTTTATGTTAAAATATATACGTATGTGTCGATGTAAATAGGAAATGAGAAGAGAGAAAAAAGGAAAAAAAAATGTATGTTATCATTCCTAATCGTGAGAATATCGTTGTTTGGAAAATTGCGAGATTATTTTGATTAAACTGTGACAAAACTAAAAGCAACACCGCGGTTCAAAGCGTTGTTCTTTCTTGTGGTTTTGTTTAATCGGAATAATTTCTCATCGTTGTTTGTAAAATGAACTTCCATAGTGAGAACATAAACAGAAAGAGAAACAAAGGGCGCGCTTTGTTAATAGAATAGAAATTTTCTCTGTTTTTACATTGATTTTTTTGAAATTTTGTTTTCTCTTTTGTCTTTACATAAATGGACCGTGGACTGTCTTATTCCTTGAGTTATGTGTGTACATGTATTTAAAAAGCTCAAATGATATTTTATGATAAATTAATGTATGTGTTGGTTTTGGAAAGATTTACACTGTTTACTAATTAAATTAAAGAGCAACACTGAGTAAAGTAAGCTAGATTAAGAAATTAAAAGATAAATAAAATAGTGTTAAAGGTTAATTTTTAACGTATATATATTAGATGTTTACAGAAAGAGGCAGATGATATTGAATTTACGTAGGGGGTTACTTATTTTCTTATTTTTGAGAAGTGATTCGCGAAATCATTTTTTCTTTTTTGTTTTGATTTTCTTTTGACTGGTAGTAAAGTTAGCGTTTATGGGAGCATCAGGAACGAAATTCTGGTTTTTTCAACAGAGCTATGAACCTAATTGCTAGTTGCAGTTTCCGACTTGGGTAATAGCGTGAAGATGCGAACGGTGGCGCCCCGTGTGACCCTTAGGGGTGACTGCAGTTCCCAACTTCGGAGAGAGTCAGAGAAAAACTCTCAACACAACGTAAGTGACGGGCGGAGATAATAACAAACGGAGTGGCCATTATATTTGCTAATCATTCGAGAGAAGCATGATAAAAAAGGAGAAATTAAAAAAGCCTCTAATACGTAACAAATAATAGGTGAATTGTAGTCCAAGCTGAAAATAAAAAGGTACCCTATTGTATGAGATATTTTGATTGTATGAAAGAAAATATCTTGGAGCCGAACAGAGGAAATCTTGTAGAAAAGGGGGTTTCTGTTTCAATCTTCAAATGTAGTCTGGAACCAATGGAAATGTCAATAGCTAGGATAAAAAGACTCTAAGTTAGAAACACCAATGCTCAATCTGTTAAGTCCAAAGTATCTGAGCAGCGGCTTGGTTCCCACCAGTTTTGGCAAATAGCAAACAGAATTCTGAACAGAAGTGTGCGCTCCATTCCAACTATCATCAATGGACCTGAGGTAATCTCGTCAGCATCAGACAAAGCCAAACTCTTTGGCAAGAACTTTGCAGCTAATTCTACCTTTTGCGATCAAGGTCGCCAACCCCCAATATTTCCTCCTGTATCTGAAAACACACTATGTGATATACGTATATCTGTACGTGATGTTGCCAAGCTAATCAAAACCCTTGGTTCCAGTAAAGCAACTGGCCCGGACGGTATTCCAATTATAGTACTCAAAAAACTTCAACCTGAACTAGCGCCCATACTTACAAAACTATTTAAACGTTGTCTTAAGGAGAATAGTTTCCCATCTCCCTGGAAAATTTCATCTGTATGCTCTGTATTTAAGAATTCAGGTGATCGCTCATCCCCCTCTAAGTACAGGCCAATAAGTCTCCTGTGCGTCATGAGTAAGTTGCTTGAATCTGTGTTAAATACAGAAGTAATCAACCATCTCAACAAAAAAACCTTCTTAGTGACACTCAATATGGTTTCCGTTCTGCTAGATCTACAGCAGATGTGCTTACAGTTATATCTCATAGTATTAGCAAATCTCTCGACGGAGGCAACCATTCTAGGGCAATTGCTCTTGACATACCTAAGTCCTTTGATAGGGTATGGCATAAAGGTTTACTTCATAAGATCTCTAGCTATGGTATAGCTGGAAATGTTTTCTCAATTATTAAATCATTTCTTTCTGATAGGTTCATAAGAGTAGTAGTTGATGGGCAAAAATCAGAAGCCCACAGTATTAATGCCGGTGTCCCTCAGGGGTCCATCCTGGGCCCAACTCTTTTCCTGATCTACATTAATGATCTTCCAAATCACATCCTTACATCATTTGTAGACATTTATGCTGACGACACTACCATTTATGGTAGCACATCTAAGACAGTAAACGACCAAGTTCTCTCCAATTCTCTCTCCTCTGATCTTGAGCATGTAGTACAATGGGGAAAGGAGTGGCTGGTTACTTTTAATGCATCTAAAACCAAGCTTCTCTCTTTACATCATCAGCATTCTGATCCACATCTGGCATCAATTAAAATGAATGGCTCTCGTCTTCAGGAGGCCTCAAGTTTTTACAAGCTTCTGGGCTTGACCATTACTCCTGATCTTAAATGGAACACGTACATCAAATCTGTTGCCAAGGCCGCTGGAAAAATGGTGGGATCTTTCTATCGATCCAGTAGATATCTCACTGCTGATGCAATTCTCTATCAATTTAAGAGCCAGGTACGTCCAAGGATGGAATACTGTTGCCACATCTGGGCAGGAGCTGCTAGAAAGGACTTATCCTGCCTTGATAGAGTTCAAAATAGCCTCGTAGGAGATGCCCTTTTCTCTTCCTTGCAACCTCTATCTCACAGAAGAGATGTTGCGAGTTTGTCTCTGATGTATCGTTATTTTCATGGAAAGTGTTCGACTGAGCTTCAATCTATGGTCCCCCGTCGCAAAACTTTCACAAGAAACACTCGTCTAGCTGTAAACACTATCAATAATTCCCCCCACTCTTTATCTGTGCCCAAACCTAAACGTAGATTCCATGAACAAAGCTTTTTTATTAGAACTGCACGCCTGTGGAATTGTCTTCCGTTTTCCTGCTTTCCGGCTGACTACAATATGGTTGTCTTCAAGTCTAACGTAAATAAGTTCTTGATGAGCCGTTCCATATAAGTTATCAAATTTAACAAATTTTCATTACTAATGATTATTATATTGTCCAATTTCTACTGTACACTCTTTAACCCTTATCCTTGAGTGGCCTCTTGGCCTTGATAATAAGTTGATACCTATGAAAAAAAAAGAAAAAGTCCAATGTGAACAAGTTCTAATTGAATCGTCCCCCTAAGTAATCCAAGTTTCAAAATTCCCACTGTTTACTATGCTAAAATCACAATGACTAATGTATACCTATTAACCCTTATCCTTGAGTGGCCTCTGGGCCTTGATAAGTGGTGACACCCTTGTAAAAAAAAAAAAAAAGGGGCCAGAGAAACTATGAGACTTAAAGTCATGTCGTCGACTAGATGCAAAAGGAGCCTCCGTTTGACTATGGTAGAAGGGTGACTGGAAATAAAGAGCCGCCATCGGTCGTAGGAAGTGTAACCTACTCCAAAAAGGAAAATACTATTGAACAGGAGATTCTGTCTATATAAAATAAGACAGTGGTCAGTGAGTATAGACTGACCAATAACAATTTGTAAGGAAGAATCTTACCTTTTTCTTAGCCCAGTTGAATAGAGGAAATCAAGGAATCTAAATATCTCAAACAAGGGATACATTTTCGTGCTTACTCGGATTGCTATTTTGCAAATTTTAGCTTCAATCAGAAAAGTAAACTCATGTTTTAATCTATCATAATTTTGTAATAATTTAATAGAGACACACACTTTACTACGAAGTTAAAGTAATACAATGACTTGGGTTTGTTAATTCAGTTTGTTTAGGCGCGTAGATATACAAATAAGAATTGATATGCAGTTAAAACAATGTAAAATTGGAATTTTGATATAGCAAACTCAGGTCAACAAAGTAATTATAAGGCACCATGCACATCTCATTTAAAAGATAAACCCACATGAAGGTATAAATTATTTGAATATATTTCTCCAAAAATAAGTTTTATTTGACATGTTATACAGTTTATGAAAACTGAGAGGAATTTTGTTTAAAGCCGAAATAATACAAATACTTGGATTGATAATAGACGTATTGCATACCTAAAAATCACTATCATTTTTTAAAATTCCGAATTAAGTGATATAGTTTAATATTTGTGTTGTTGTCAACAAAATATTGTTTCGCGCATTTCTTTCTTTTTTTGCATTTGAGGACGTAGTGTAGCATCTATGCGTCACTACTTTTATAATAAATCAACGATCGACTAACCCCTGATGTAATGATACGGTGCCCCAGTGCCACTTCATGTTTTCACCTGGCTATTAAAGTGTACACTTTATTAGCAGATTACTAAACTCGAAGTAATTTCCTATATTTTGTCAGGCAACATTAACCCTTTCTCCCAAATCTATCTCAGCAGGCACAACCTCATTTCGTGATGGAACAATACTGTTACATGAAGGGTTGTTCCCTTCGCATGTAAGTGATAAGAGATGCTAGATATGTGAAAATTATGTTAGGATAAGGCTTTAATCGAACACTGTGGGCAAGTGTTGAAGATAATAGAAAATTGAATATTAGAAATTAAATTCATTATTAATTCTATTAGAAATAGTTAAATATTGTTTATATCGGAAAGAGTCAATTGTCCATTCGTTAGAAATCTAGATATAAAATATGTCAGTTAAATGAATGCACAATGCGAGTTAAATTATATTGTTTAAAAATAGGTTAGAAAGAATTGAGGATTCTTTTGTTTGTCGAAGGTGTGTTTAAACAAACATATGTAAAACTCCCTGAAAATTAGTCACGTTTGAAAACACACTTCTAACATCATAAACAAAGGAGATCTCTCGAATTAAGAATCTGAGGGTTCGGAGTTAGAAGAGCTGATCAGACAGAGTTGAAGGTCGACATTGATGAGAGATAGTCAGTTGGAGAAGAGAGCCGCTTAGAAGCGAAGGGTAGGACATTAGACCATGTAGATCCAAGTTTGAATTCCTGACGTCATCGACCGGCCAATTAGATGAATAAAGAAACCACCATTTGTGTGTGTAACTGTTCGTCCCTGCCATTTCTTGCAACAAAAAAGGTAAATGTGGTTTATTATCATCTATAACGAACTCTGTACAACCCTTCCAAGTTATGTGTGTCCTCCCCACCATCATCATAAGTGAAGTATCTCCTCCTCTCAATATGTGTATAAGAACTATTGTTGCATATATCATACAGACTTTATTAATATAAAACCTCCAACAATTATCACAGTCGTCGTCATGATGTAATATATATATATATATATATATATATATATATATATATATATATATATATATATGTCTTCCCATCAGAATTGCATTCATCATCCGTTCTATGTATCCCCGTATTACATGAACCTGTTATAATCCAAAATATGAGGCCATGCCATAAAACACTACTATATGCTCGTTTATCCTATATACTAGACGCTAATACGAAACTGAATAGATTATAATTTTACTAGTTTAACCATTTACAAAAGTTGGTTATAATTTGAAGGAAGGATGTTTTAAAACAACATTAAGTTTTATTCCTTACAATTCTGTAGTAAATGACAAAAATATATCATTAGATTAGCACTAAAATTGTAATAACATAATTATTATCATAAAAAACACCATTACACGTTTGCACGTGTGGAGACAGGTATTTAACTAAAAACTACGGAAGACCGTTTAATATTTACTTAACTCGAAACACCGCCACGGATGTCACTACGGCCATGATGATAGTAAGTGTTTAAGCACATTTTCTTGATATATGCGTGGCTTTATTACTTTTTTGTTATAAAAAGCAGACAAAAATAAAGTTTCGTATCTCCAAGCAAGTAACCCACTTCAGCCAGCCACTTCAATATTGGATAGTTTCCGAAGAAGATTTAATTAAAATCAATCACAGAAAATTGTTCTGCTACATTTCACTATTTATATATATATATATATATATATATATATATATATATATATATATATATATACATTTATATATAAATGTGTGTAGAGATATATGTACAAACGTGTATATATATATATATATATGCAAAAACATATATATATATAATACAATTTAGCGTAACTATAATAAAACACAATTGCAAGTACTCTTTAGATTCATGTAATTATACCTCAAATCTTTTTTTCTTTTCTTTTTCAACTTAATGGATACACTCGAAAATGGACATAATTGTTATATTATTGTGTCTGCGCTACGAACAATGTCCCGAAAAGAATGTAACATTTTAATGTGTCAAAAGAGATGAAGAGCAAAATAGATAACATCTTCGAATTTAGAATATAAATCTTAATCATTGATTTGTATCCGCACTGTAGTTGTATTTAAAATATCTGGGATTTCGTAAATGAAAGCATTGGTATAAATAAAGTTTTAAATATCATTAAATAAGCATATTTTTCATAAATACACACACATATATATATATGCATGTATGTAAATATATATATATGTGCATATATATGTATATATATATGTATATGTATATACATATATGGATATATATATATATATATATATTTATTTCTATACATAAATATATGTATACGTATCTATATATATATATGTATATATATGTATCTATATATATGTATATATATGTCTATATATCTATATTTAAGTATATCTATGTATATCTATATCTATATATCAATATAGCTATGTTTATCTATCTATCCATCTATATATCCCCTCTCTCTTTATATATATATATATACATATATATTATTTATATATATATATATATCAATCATATATATATATATATATATATATATATATATATATATATATATATATATATATCAAGCACCGCTTGATTAAATACGACAGATTTTTGTTACTTCAGTATTCTGTTGATTTACTCAACCTTCCGATGATTTTTCTCGTTTCAATTGGTAAATTCTCTATTTAGTTGCTGGGTATATCTTTGTCAGCGTCTAAATCCGTATTTAGTCTGCGCAATTAGTGTATTGTTGGTGTATGTGACAGTGAAATGTCTACACTTATTTTACTAATGCTGCTGTCGGAATATCTTGTTTATCTATGTGCACGCAGAATATATTTCACTGTTAAGTACATTGTTTACCATAAACAATGTTAGCCAATATTTTTTAATCGTAGATCAATCTGCAAACTTTAATAGAGCGCGTATAAGTAGCCACTAGAAAACGTGTGAATTAGGAAGCTTTCGTGAGCTTACTAGAGATGAGAAAGAAAAAAAAAAGAAAAAGATGTTGTAGCTCTTTCCTCCAAATAGCACGCAAAGCTACCTTTACAGGGAGTATCTTCCTTGAGATTGAACGGAGTCATCGACACGTGAACTAAGACGACGCGCTGTATACAGGTCACGTATAGCATGCATACACAGCAATATGACTAAATAACGGGTGTTGATAAGCGTATAAAACCTACGCATGCTTGTACATACGCTTAAAGAGACGCAGTTGTATCTGGAATATACGCCAGTACGTAACAGGGATTGTATGTAAGAAAATAGCTTGATGGCGCCGTTTCTCTTCAGATATTTGCTAATGTAGAATGAAAAGCACCGAAGAATTTAATTGAAAAAAAAAGATATTGCAAGGCAGGAAACATCCATTTACATTTTTCGAGTAGACCCAAGAAAAAAATATGCTTATATGAATTTTTCTTTAACTCGTGACATTTAAACAATGTTTTTTTATGATTACAATCCAATTGAATTTGATGAATAAAAATATTACGTTTTCCGAAGAATCTTTCACGGACGTCATAGTATTTCCCGCTATATTGGTCGACCTCCCTGAAGATTATTTGATCAAGTTTAACATTTTCAAAATAAATTGCTGACATAAAGAAAAGGGTTTTTTTAAACTAGCCAGTTTTTACCATATAAAATGCGTCGCAATTATATTCTTAGTTTTATTACCTGGTCATAAGGGAAACTTATGTATTAACAAAATAAGCAAATATATCCTCTTCTTTTTCTCTCTCTTTCCCTGAAAACAATGATAATTGAAAAAAAAGCTCTATCATAAAAAACAGTATTTAATTAGGAGTACAAAACAAATCGATAAAAAAGAAGACAACAGTCTCCCTCACCCATAAGTTCGATGTTAATTTTTATTATAAAAATGTCTCTTCCCACCTCAAAGCGAGAAGGAAGAGAGAGTGTTATGTCTAGTGACTTATTTAATTGTGCTACGTATTATTGTAATTTAAAAAATTATTCATAAAATATTCGCACGCAATTAATATTTTTACTTCTATGTGTTTATTATCAGTTATTAGACTGAGATAAAGGCCTATCCTCTCTTTCAATTTATATATGTGTGTGTGTGTGTATTTAGATGCATATATATATATATATATATATATATATATAAGTATATATATATATGTGTGTGTGTGTGGGGTATGTGTTCTTTTTACATGGGGTTCACCATTTATCAAGGCCCAATCGCCACTCGGGGATAAAGGTTATTGCGTGTACAGTACTCAATGGGATAGTTTAGCAATAGTATTGGAGAATTGATAAGGTATCATTACTTAGGAATTTGTTTGTGTTGGACTTGAAGACATCCAGGTTGAAGTCGGGAGGGAAACAGGCAAGCGGAACAGAGTTCCACAGGCGTGCAGTTCTAACAAAGAAGCTATGTTCGTGGAATCTACGTTTTGATTTAGGCACATATAAGGAGTGGGGGAAAATAATGTACGGTGGTTTCAGCTAGTCGGATGTTTTTTGAAAAAGATTGGCGAGGGGGGAACCAGAGAATGGAGCTCAGACGAGCACTTGCCATGGAAAAAAGCATAGAACAAAGACAGGCTCGCTACGTCTCTTCTGTGGGAAAGAGCTTGCAGGGTAGAGAAAAGGGCATCCCCCTACTAAGCCACGAAGTTTATTTTGTACTCTTTCAAGGCAGGATAGGCTGGTTTTAGTAGCTCCTGACCAGATGTGGCAGCAGTACTCCATCTTTGGACGTACTTTGCTCTTATATACATATAAAATTGCATCATTAGTGAAATATCTTCTGGAGCGGTAGAAGGATCCCACCATTTTCCCAGCGACCTTGCCACATATTTGATGTACGTGTTCCATTTAAGATCAGGAGTAAAGGTCAAACCCAGAAGCTTATCAAAACATGGGGCCTCCCCTAGACGAGAGGCATCCATTTCAATTAATGCCAGATGGGTATCAGAGCGTTGATGATGTAGAGATAGGAGCTTGGTCTTAGATGCATTAAAGGTAACCAGCCACCTCTTTCCCCACTGTATCACGCGCTCAAGATCAGAGAGAGAATCGGAGAGAACATCATCATTTACGGTCTTTGATGTGTTGCCATAGATGGTCGTGTCATCAGCATAGATGGAAACGTATGATTTAAGTATGTGTTTTGGGAGATTATTGATGTAGATCAGGAAGAGAGTTAGGCCTAGTGTAGACCTCTGAGGGACACCAGCATTAATACTGTGAGCCTCTGATTTCACTACTCTTATGAGTCTATCAGAGAGAAATGATTTAATGATTGAGAAAACATTTCCAGTTATACCGTAGCTGGAAATCCTGTGTAGTAGGCCTTTATGCCAAACTTTATCGAAGGCCTTTGATATGTCGAGAGCAATTGCCCTAGAAAGGAAGCCTTTGTCGAGAGATTCGCTAATCCTATGAGATATAACCGTTAGCACATCTACTGTAGATCTAGCAGAACGGAAACCTTATTGCGTGCCACTAAGAAGGTTATTTCTGCTGAGGTGGTTGACTACTTCTGTATTTATTGTGCATTCTAGCAACTTACTCATGACACACAGGAGACGTATTGGTCTGTACTGAGAGGGGGATGACTTATCACCTGAATTCTTAAATACAGGGCATACTGATGAGGTTTTCCAGGGTGTTGGGAATCACTTCTCCTTAAGGCAACGCTTAAATAGTTTGGTAAGTATGGGGTCAAATTCTCGTTGTAATTTTTTTAACACTATAATTGGAATACCGCCAGGACCAGTTGCTTTACTGGAATCAAGGTTCTTGATTAGCTTGGCGAACTCACGCACAGATATTTGTATGTTGCATAGCGTCTGTTATAGGAGGGAATACGGGGAGTTGATGGCCTTCGTCGCACCCGATAGAATTTGCAGCAAAGTTTTTGGCAAATAGTTCGGCCTTGTCGGATGCTGTCGAGATGACCTCTGATCCATTGATAACGGTTGGATAGAACGCATGTTTCTGTTCAGGATTCTATTTGCTATTTGCCAGAACTGGTGGGAACCAAGCCGCTGCTCAGCTACTTTGGATTTAACGGATTGAGCATACAGTTCTCTTGCATTTCTTATTACTCTTTTACAGTGCTTGATGGCAGTCCTGGAAGCAGCTTTAGTTTCAGTGCATCTAATACGTTGGTAGCTACGGAAAAAAGTGATTTCTGTGTGCGATTGCAGCAGCACATTCAGGGGAGAACCATGGCTGGCTGTTAGGTTTTTGCTGGAATTTTTTTTGGATGGTATGAATTGGTCTATACCTACAAGTAACCATTCGGTCAGGCCTTATATTATATAGGACACATCCTTTTTAAACATAGAATATAGAGGTAGACCAGATATGAATGTACGGAAGCTATCCCAGTCCGCCATAGAGTATCTGTATATAGTACGGTGGAGAGGTACGTCTGTAGATTTATTTATATTTGATTTTTATCTTAACTGATACGACGGAGTGGTCGGAGGATCCTAGAGGAGAAAGAACGAAACATGAACATAGCTCATGGGAAGTTGAGAGAAAAAGGTCTAGGAGGCTTGCATACTGACCTGTAGTATCGGGCACACGGGTTGGCTCGCGAACAATCTGAGTGAGGTAATAGACAATGGCAAAATCATGACAGAACCTCCCCTCATGATCAGTCTTATTGGAGTTTGTCAGCCATTCCACATTATGGATATTGAAGTCACCGCAAATGTGAATGTTAACCGAGGGATGAGCAGACAGGATGTGGTCACTTTTATCTGATATGCTCTTAAAGACAGTAACTCCGCTGTTGTGGGGGCGATAGAGGGCAAATATAAATGCGCTGGTGTAAGCAAGTGAAACCCGGAAGCACATATAAGGTAGATTAGGGTCTTCTCTGAAGATATCCCTGCCACATGGGAAGCCATCTTTAATGTAGACACCTATTTCATGACTGTGTCGATCTTGGGGTCAGATGTAGATGTTAAGCTAGAGTATCATTTAATTTTAACTCGTCTAGGGAGGTGGTCGGCCCTATTCCGGTTTCCCTAAGAAAGAACATGTCAGGTTTCGTCTCCTGTAATTAGGTTTACACCGCTGGAAGGTTAGAACGTAGACTCCTGATGTTGGAGAAGGACACACGGTAGTAGTGGTCTACGTAGGAGGGTGGGGTTCTAGGTTTATTCGTGTTGACTTTTTTGAGATATTTCATGTTGAGGATTTTGGGATTTGTGGAACAGGCCAGGATACTTGGTTAATGCAGGATAGAAAGGGAAAGTAAGGGAAGATAGACGGGATGTTTTTGTAGCACATGATAAGGTAAAGCCGTAACAATTACCCACTAGTATGGCACCGAGAGGCCCCACCAGAGACTACTGCATGGCCCAGAATCCATTCACCAAATGGCAATACAGCAGCCCCAGTACTTTGCACCTGCTGACAGGACAGCCTTCTTAGTGGTTATTCCAAGGTTCGGGTCCCTGACTATCAGGCGGTTAACGTCAGCCCAGATGAAAACGTTTACCTCCAGCACCCTTACTAGTGACATGCCCGCAAGGATAGACAAAGTGACAGAACATTTCCGACATCTAAGACTACTGTTCACGAAGTACTACCAACCTGTGAAGCAGTTTTTTCTTCACCTTTTGTCAGAAACATCACCCATTAGAAATGAGAACTGAGGGACAAAAAAGGAGAAGCGAGAAAATGCACAATGTTTTAGTGTTTTTAAAGAAATAATATAACAACTCTTCGTCTTGGTGGGCTATGCATCTTACTCTATAGTTTTATTTGTTTCTCCTTCGAAATTGATTAACTTCTATTTTAATCACCTGCATTAGTCATTTCAAATAACTGAACCAGTAAACAAATATTTATACTTGTTTTAAAAGAGCGTATAATTTTCATTGTTTTTTTTTAATTACATATAAATACTGTTAATGTTTTACTATTACAGCTGATACTATAATATTGATATGTGTGTTATTAATAATAATTTCGAAATCATTATACTACTACTACTACTACTAGTAGTAGTAGTATTAGTAGTAGTAGTAAAAGATAACTGTAACACACACCTAATCGAAAAGCTTAAATTACTGGAAATAAGGTATCGATAATAGAAAAATGCTGTATAAAAAATTAATCGTAAGAAATGAGTGTAGGAAAAATCTTAACGGACATTTGTTTGTTTTTAAGTAGTATGTTAAAATGAGAAACGACTGAAAAAGATAGAGAGCAATATATACACAAATATCAATAATGAAGTGTGTATGTTCGAATTACAAATTCGCTATTTGCATATATAATAATAAGATATGTTAAAAGAAAGAACCCCATATGATCGAATCAGGAAGTTGCTTAATGTAAAGCTGTGGATATGAACATATAATACATTATTAAATTTAAATACAAGCGGGAAAGCTCCCTTTATCCCTATGTCCCGTATCTGTCTCCGACTTATTTTATTATTAATATTTATAGTTTTACTAGTGGGGGTGCCCGATGTTGCCCGGTGTTGCCCGAGTGGAGGTGTGTGTTAAGCACACAAAATGTCTTATTAGGCAGGATCGAAGCCGTGATGAATCCAAAGGCGGAAAAGAAAGTGAAAGAAAATGTGACATCTTCCTACTACTCTACGAGCCATATGAAGCGAAAACCGTTTAAATTTAGATATGTCAATAAAAATGTGACTTGCTAAGTGAATGAGTTTACGCAGGTGGAGAAATGAACGTTGGCTGAAGGCCAGTTCAGGTTTCCGCCGTTTCACTTATTTTTTTCCCCACGAGGTTGGGGAAACTAAGCTCCCCCGAAAAAGGGCGAACTCTCAAATAAATAGCAATTTTCTGATATGAAGGTTTTCCCCCACATTGATCAAAGCTAACTGATTTTCTGGAAGTCCCGGCCAAGAAGGCCAGCGAATGGCGTTAGCTTCTATTATTTCGCTTTATTTATACGAAAAAGACCAACAATTTCGCGCAAAGACGGAATAGAGAAAATTTTATAAAAGTCGATCAAAATAAATGAAGAGACGAGGTCCGTTTGCAAATCGTAGATATTATGATCTAGGGAGTATATAAAAGGTTTTAAAAAAATAGTAACCCTCTCGAGAGCCCCCGAAAAACGTATTTCTTGGATATACAAAAACGTGCGCACCCGTTTTGCCTTACACACACACACACATATATATATATATATATATATATAGAGAGAGAGAGAGAGAGAGAGAAAAAGAGAGAGAAAGAGAGAGAGAGAGACAAGCGTGGTTGTCCGGCGTTGCTTGGGTGTTTGTCAGTGTGTGTGTGTAGGAAAAATAAAGCGAAGGAAGAAATGAACGTTAAAACAAAAAAAAAAACGTTTAGTAGTCAGGTAGGCTCAAACCCGAAGCCTTGAGGTGAAGGCGGAAAAGAAAGTAAAAGAAAAGTTGATATGTTACCGCGAAGCTAAGAGGGCCGAGAGGTGAGAATGGTTGAAATTAAACGATTAAAAAGTTAAATTTCTGAGTTGATAAAACTGCATAAATTTAACGATGTCAAATATCACGCACTTTACTTTGGCTGCAAGGCAGTGAAACTTGAAGCTTTAGGCTTTCTGCTTATTTGTTTGCTTCCCCAAAATGTTGGTGAGTATCCAGATGAATATTAATTGTCGGATATGACGGGTTTCCCACTCATTGATCAAAGCTTATTATTTTCTGGACGTCCCTGGGAAGAGCGCAAGGGAAACACAATTTTTTCGAATACTTTCGTTTTATTCATATGAAAAACACGAACAAACACGCGAGAAGACATAATAGTTGGAATTTCAGAAAATAAAAATCGCTCAAATTAGAGACGGTGTCTTTTTGTAAAATCCAAAATATTATAATCTAGGGAGCATATAAAAAGTTCACAGCTGTTGTGCCCCCCCTTGAGATGCTGCCCCGATCCCCCCCCCGCGAAAAAAACATTGCCGGGCATTCAAAATAAGCGACGCTGCTAACACGCATTTTCGCTTTTATATTATAGATGGCATCAGTGTATACAAGGGTTTTGCCCCTTGAACGATATTCCTTTTATCTCCGTCAAACATACTGAGCAACCTTCGAATAATCTCGTATTCATAAAAAGGATACACTTCACTATTTTGGTAAATTCCATGTGAGGTTTTTAGTTATGTTTTTTTTCTGTTAGACTTGAAATTTCTTCTTTATTGCTTACAGGCCTAGTAATTTTGCTGTTCATTTGTTTTTAAATTCATTTTTATTCTTAGGATTCTAATGCTTTTTTCCTTGTTAATCTAATGCGCAGCGGCCATCTTGTCTTTGTCCAACAATTTATCCTCTTCTCTTAAACGACCATCGACTCGTGCACAAATGCTTCTATTATTTCGCTTTATTTATACGAAAAAGACCAACAATTTCGCGCAAAGACGGAATAGAGAAAATTTTATAAAAGTCGATCAAAATAAATGAAGAGACGAGGTCCGTTTGCAAATCGCAGATATTATGATCTAGGGAGTATATAAAAGGTTTTAAAAAATAGTAACCCTCTCGAGAGCCCCCGAAAAACGTATTTCTTGGATATACAAAAACGTGCGCACCCGTTTTGCCTTACACACACACACATATATATATATATATATATATATATATATATATATATATATAGAGAGAGAGAGAGAGAGAGAAAAGAGAGAGAAAGAGAGAGAGAGAGAGAGACAAGCGTGGTTGTCCGGCGTTGCTTGGGTGTTTGTCAGTGTGTGTGTGTAGGAAAAATAAAGCGAAGGAAGAAATGAACGTTAAAACCAAAAAAAAAAAAAAAGTTTAGTAGTCAGGTAGGCTCAAACCCGAAGCCTTGAGGTGAAGGCGGAAAAGAAAGTAAAAGAAAAGTTGATATGTTACCGCGAAGCTAAGAGGGCCGAGAGGTGAGAATGGTTGAAATTAAACGATTAAAAAGTTAAATTTCTGAGTTGACAAAACTGCATAAATTTAACGATGTCAAATATCACGCACTTTACTTTGGCTGCAAGGCAGTGAAACTTGAAGCTTTAGGCTTTCTGCTTATTTGTTTGCTTCCCCAAAATGTTGGTGAGTATCCAGATGAATATTAATTGTCGGATATGACGGGTTTCCCACTCATTGATCAAAGCTTATTATTTTCTGGACGTCCCTGGGAAGAGCGCAAGGGAAACACAATTTTTTCGAATACTTTCGTTTTATTCATATGAAAAACACGAACAAACACGCGAGAAGACATAATAGTTGGAATTTCAGAAAATAAAAATCGCTCAAATTAGAGACGGTGTCTTTTTGTAAAATCCAAAATATTATAATCTAGGGAGCATATAAAAAGTTCACAGCTGTTGTGCCCCCCCTTGAGATGCTGCCCCGATCCCCCCCCCGCGAAAAAAACATTGCCGGGCATTCAAAATAAGCGACGCTGCTAACACGCATTTTCGCTTTTATATTATAGATGGCATCAGTGTATACAAGGGTTTTGCCCCTTGAACGATATTCCTTTTATCTCCGTCAAACATACTGAGCAACCTTCGAATAATCTCGTATTCATAAAAAGGATACACTTCACTATTTTGGTAAATTCCATGTGAGGTTTTTAGTTATGTTTTTTTTCTGTTAGACTTGAAATTTCTTCTTTATTGCTTACAGGCCTAGTAATTTTGCTGTTCATTTGTTTTTAAATTCATTTTTATTCTTAGGATTCTAATGCTTTTTTCCTTGTTAATCTAATGCGCAGCGGCCATCTTGTCTTTGTCCAACAATTTATCCTCTTCTCTTAAACGACCATCGACTCGCGCACAAATGCTTCTATTATTTCGCTTTATTTATACGAAAAAGACCAACAATTTCGCGCAAAGACGGAATAGAGAAAATTTTATAAAAGTCGATCAAAATAAATGAAGAGACGAGGTCCGTTTGCAAATCGCAGATATTATGATCTAGGGAGTATATAAAAGGTTTTAAAAAATAGTAACCCTCTCGAGAGCCCCCGAAAAACGTATTTCTTGGATATACAAAAACGTGCGCACCCGTTTTGCCTTACACACACACACATATATATATATATATATATATATATATAGAGAGAGAGAGAGAGAGAGAGAGAGAGAAAGAGAGAGAAAGAGAGAGAGAGAGAGACAAGCGTGGTTGTCCGGCGTTGCTTGGGTGTTTGTCAGTGTGTGTGTGTAGGAAAAATAAAGCGAAGGAAGAAATGAACGTTAAAACCAAAAAAAAAAAAAAAACGTTTAGTAGTCAGGTAGGCTCAAACCCGAAGCCTTGAGGTGAAGGCGGAAAAGAAAGTAAAAGAAAAGTTGATATGTTACCGCGAAGCTAAGAGGGCCGAGAGGTGAGAATGGTTGAAATTAAACGATTAAAAAGTTAAATTTCTGAGTTGACAAAACTGCATAAATTTAACGATGTCAAATATCACGCACTTTACTTTGGCTGCAAGGCAGTGAAACTTGAAGCTTTAGGCTTTCTGCTTATTTGTTTGCTTCCCCAAAATGTTGGTGAGTATCCAGATGAATATTAATTGTCGGATATGACGGGTTTCCCACTCATTGATCAAAGCTTATTATTTTCTGGACGTCCCTGGGAAGAGCGCAAGGGAAACACAATTTTTTCGAATACTTTCGTTTTATTCATATGAAAAACACGAACAAACACGCGAGAAGACATAATAGTTGGAATTTCAGAAAATAAAAATCGCTCAAATTAGAGACGGTGTCTTTTTGTAAAATCCAAAATATTATAATCTAGGGAGCATATAAAAAGTTCACAGCTGTTGTGCCCCCCCTTGAGATGCTGCCCCGATCCCCCCCCCGCGAATAAAACATTGCCGGGCATTCAAAATAAGCGACGCTGCTAACACGCATTTTCGCTTTTATATTATAGATGGCATCAGTGTATACAAGGGTTTTGCCCCTTGAACGATATTCCTTTTATCTCCGTCAAACATACTGAGCAACCTTCGAATAATCTCGTATTCATAAAAAGGATACACTTCACTATTTTGGTAAATTCCATGTGAGGTTTTTAGTTATGTTTTTTTTCTGTTAGACTTGAAATTTCTTCTTTATTGCTTACAGGCCTAGTAATTTTGCTGTTCATTTGTTTTTAAATTCATTTTTATTCTTAGGATTCTAATGCTTTTTTCCTTGTTAATCTAATGCGCAGCGGCCATCTTGTCTTTGTCCAACAATTTATCCTCTTCTCTTAAACGACCATCGACTCGTGCACAAATCCGAAGGATCCATTTAAGACATCATTTTTGTTTTGTATTGCCACCAGCCTTCTGTAGTTCGCTTTCCAGTTTTACAGGCATTCAAAAAGAGGCAAGCTCAAACGAAATATTTTTGGTAACCCAGGGAAATGAATCTCTCTCTCTCTCTCTCTCTCTCTCTCTCTCTCTCTCTAACTTTTAGAACAAAAACAAATTTCGATGAAATGGAAATCGCTCAGGCGAATGAAAACTTTACGCTAAAGAGATTTTCGTTAGTCGTTACGAGTTTAGTTTTGTATATTATTTTTTGTTCTTTTTTACATTTTAGTTTGTTCTAGATTACATTGTCCTTTCTTCTCCGTATTTCTCGTTGTTTTCCTCTCCCATGTATACTTTTAAACGCTGTATATTTTATGTTTCTTACACTTTTCTTGAGCTTGTTCAGGGTAAGAACTGGCCATATAAGCAATTCATTCACAATGACGTCAATTCAAATTCGTTTATATTTCTTTTATTTATCTACTCCATTCTTTAAATTCTTTATCAATAGTTTCATTGGTTGTCTTCCAGTGATTTTTTTTCGTTTTATCTCTATTTTATAATTTTTATATATTCGCTCTTTTCCGTGTTTCCGTTATTAGATTTCCTTTCATAATGTTCCTTTTGTTTCCACCTTTTCATTCTCCTCTTTAACTGTTCATTTTCCTTTCTTATTCTTTTTAATAATTTGTTGTCTTATTTTTATTTCTTTTCCGTAGTCTTCCTCTAGACTTTTACACCATTTCTCTCTCCCTCTTTTACGTGTACTTTTTTCACACCTTTTCCATTCATAACAACATTCATATTTTCCACATATTTCTTTCTCTACCTTTTATTTTTATTTCATTTCATTCGCTTAATCCATTTTATTATTTTCCATCATCTTTAAATTTTATATTCCATCCGGCTATTTTTTCCGTGATTTTTAAATCTTTTCTGTCCTTATCATTTTTTTCTTTTTGTTTCTAGATATAATTATTTATTTTTTGCTTTTCTCATACGTTCTTATTGTTTATGATTTCCATTCGTTTCTTCCATTTCCTGCCGTATGACTTTCTATTTCTGATTTTCTGCTGTTTGTTTTTTCTTTCTTATGTTTATTTTTAATTTATGTATAAGGCTTAATTCACGTTGATACACTTGTTCCCATAAGGTGACAGCTTGGGAATTCTAGGTGCTGTATTTCAACATTGTTTCCAGTCGTCTAGCAATTCTCTTGCCACTGGACTTAAGCAGTTCCGATTTAGAAAAGGGCATTGCTTAGATTTTCGCACCCCTTACCTAAAAATTACAAAGAGGTACTCATTATTTCCTAAGTCTGAATGAAGCTATCGTAATTTTTTTTATTTATGTTTCTGTCGTTTTTCTCATTTTTCTGTTTATATTTCGTCCATTTTTTCCTTTTCGTTTCCCTCTTTTTTTCTCCCCATTCGCGTGCGTTTCTCTTTACTTCATCTGTTATTTTGTTTGCTCTTTAGTTTTGTTTCTTATTCTATTACTATTCTTTTAAAATGCTTTCTTATCTTTACGTGTTTACTTTCTTACCTTATTTTATTTTGTAGTATCTTTCTCATTAATTTAATTTCCTTGTTAGTGTCTTTTCATTTCTTCCTATTTGTCTGTGTTTATTTTTGTTATTTTATGGCACTTATATTTCCCTTTTCTCTAAGAAATATATTAGCACAAGCGAGATATGTGACGAGATATGTAGTGGTGATCCTAAATGGGGTCTTTTGAACAGTGTTACTTTACATTACAATTAAATTGCTGAATACAAGTTAAATCGGGTAAAACGAGATCAGCTGGAAAACAATTCAAGACACTGCCAGATGTATAATGCCCACTGGGTTTGAAGCGTGATACTTGCTCAAACCTAAGAAATATAACTTTATTTATACTTCCTAGATAATTTTCATTAAAGCGCTTATTGGTGACCATGACAATACCAATCAAAGGTGCTTAAGTGTCCTTAGTAAAAAGCACCGTTATATGTTCGGGTTTCTATTTACTGAACTAATCAGCAAAAGATAATGACGCTCTCTGAAATACGAACAGTTAAAGTGCGTTTATACAAATATCCAGGAAGTACACAGACGGAGCAACCTTCTACCGTTTATAATGTGTTCTTCTCTTAGATTGTATATACCAAATAATTTTGATTTAAACCTGTACAGCTATTACAGACTGTAGTGCTAGTCTGCATTTACCGTATTTCATTATGTGTTATAGACAAATATTCCTCGTCTATATTTTAAGCAGAGTATCAGAATACTATACAACAGTTGTATCGTTCTATATTGCACTTTTTTATCAGGTTCTTCAAATTATTGCACGTATCAGCTTCCAAATTTTATTGTAACTTTTTCTATATTTGAAGACGTGATCATCCGAAATTGTCGCTTTCTTGGATGTTGATTTTGGTTTCAACAGCGCCTTTCCCCTTTTAGCACCATCAAGTGCTATTTAGAATAGCATGGCTATATTGTCTTTCTTTATTGATCGTTGAAGACATTATTTTCTTACCTTATTACTTTTTTGTATAATCTTTCGACAATAAGTAAAGAAAAGTATAGCTACTAAGCACGAAAGCCGTCATCCTATCTTCGATTCATTATCAGTTTTGCAATACAGGCATGCGCGAGGGAGGTGGAGACTTCAGGAATTACAGCATTTTCAAAAGCAGCAACACTTAAATCATGCAGTTAGAACGTCTCTTTTTTATCAGTGATTCGTTCGGAATTTACTATTCTGGAAAAAATACATCTCTTTTATAGCCGACATAAATCCAACGAACCGTAAAACTATTATGGCTATATTCGAGATTATATATGTTGTTCACTTATATTCATAATTGCATGTTTTAACTATATATATATATATATATATATATATATATATATATATATATAGATATAGATATAGATATATATAGATATATAGATATATACAAATACGTGTACATATATGTATATATGTATATATATATATATATATATACAAATACGTGTATATATATATTTATATATATACGCACATACATATGTGTGCGATTTGAACTGATAATATCTTCTATTTTTTATTTGTATACACACGATAAGTGTAAAAATCTGCTTTCTATGTTGTTGTTATAAATTTACTTGCATGGGTACCCGGCGTTGCCCGGGTGTTTGGAGGTGTGTGTTGAGCAAAAAAAAGTGGTAGTAGGAAGGCAGGCTCGACCCCGTACCGCTAAGGAGGAAAAGAACGTGAAAAAAACGTGACGTCTTTGCTGTTACGACCACCGCTAAACGGGAAGTTACGTAGGTTTAAATTAAGGCTAGACAACGAAAAGAGAGGATGATTTTGAAAATCTAAGCGAACTCTCGTTGTAGAAAAACGCCCAGATGAGGGTAAAGAAATTAATGTTTTTAGCCAATTTTCGGTATTTGTCGTCTGAAGGGTCAAGCTCCAAAACGATACCGACTTTGTGAACATCCGTCGCCTCTGTCGAAAGTTTTAGGACGACATGCAAACATACATACATACATACATTTATATATTGGTAGCTCAAATTTTCAACCTTGACCTATTAAAAAGCTTACCCTATCTCTGAATACCCTTTATGTAAAATTTCAAATGTTTAGACCAGAGTAATTTGGTAGAAACCGCAAAGGTCGAATTTTATAAAACTTTGACCCATATTATGACCCCTTAACTCTTATTGTTTATGTTCAAATCAAGTTATTAATTTAGAGCCATGCCCAAGAAAGCTATTACTAAAATGGCAATTGTTTATACCCAAAATTGGCAGAGAAGTTTTGTAGATATCTGAAAAGTCAAATCGTTGAATTCTGATCCTATTAACAGCTAGATTTATGTCTGAAAACGGATTAAAAAGATTTTCCCAAATATCCGTAATCTGTATATCAAATTTCGTGTCCGTAGACTTAAAATTGCGTAGGGGAATTACACAGGCAGACACACAGACAGCCACTTTCACTATTATATATATATTAGTTGCCCGGGTGTTTGGATGTGTATGTTGAGCAAGAAAAAAAAGTGGTATTAGGAAGGCAGGCTCGAACCCGTACCACGAAGGAGGAAAAGAACGGGGAAAACCTGACGTCTTTGCTGTTACGACCAGCGCCAAACCGGAAGTGACGTAGGTTTAAATTAAGGCTGGACAATCGAAAGTAGAGGATGATTTTCAAAAATATCGGCGAAAAAAGTGACCCCGCCTGTTTAAAAGTGCCCAGTTGAAGGTGAAGATATTAATGTTTTAAGCAAAGTTTTCGATATTTGTCGTCTGCAAGGACGAACTTTCAGGGTGCCCATTGTCTCCTAAGATTAAACGGAAAAATCAACTGACACTCGTCATCAAAAATATTTCCTCAAAAACAAAGATCGTGTATTTTATCTTATCTTCGGTTTTGTGTTTGATTTAGAATTTCACTGAAGAAGTGGGCATTACAACTATTCAGGAAACAAACTGCGCACCTTCAGAGCCATAACACTTCAAAAAGAATAAAATGCACCAATAATCCGGTTCGCCTATTCGTATGAAATTCGCTGTCTGCTTATTACATATTTATAATTACATCAAATATGACGTAGCTACTAAGAAGCCTTTATAGTTAATATATTTTTTTAAATGAGTGATTTTTTTTCTGACAAAGGGTGAAGAAAAAGCTGTTTTCCAGGTCGGTAGTACTTCATGACCAATACTCTTAAATGTCGGAAAATTTTCAGTGTCTATGTCTATCCTTGTGGCCATGTCACAAGTAAGGGAGCTGGAGGTAAGCGTTTCATCTGAGCTGACGTTATCCGTCTGATAGTCAGGGACCCGAACCTTGGATTCACCACTAAGGAGGTTGTCCTATCAGCAGGTGAAAATACTGGGGCTACTGTATTGCCATTTGGTGAATGGATTCTGGACCATGCAGTAGTTTCTGGCGGGGCCTGTCGATACCATACTAGTGAGTAATTGTTATGGCTTTACCTTATCATCTGCTACAAAAAAATCCTGTCCTTTTCTCTCTTACTTTCCCTCTCAATCCTGCACTAACCAAGTATGCTGACCTGTTCCATAAATCGCAATACCTGAACATGAAATCTTTTAAGAACAAAAAAAACACGAATAGCCTAGAACGCAATCCTCCAACGTAGCTCCCTACTTCCATGTCTCCTTCTCTAACATTCCAGAGGTTGAAACACAATTACAGGAGACAAAACTGAACATATTCTTACTAAGCGAAACTGGCATAGGGCCAGGCACTACCCTAGACGAGTTCATAATTAAAGGATACTGTAACTTAACATCTAAATCTGACCCCAAGATCGCCATGGGAATGGAATATGTGCCTACATAAAATATGGCTCCCCGTGTGACAAGGAATGTTTCCAGAGAAGACCCTAATTTACCTTATATGTGCTTCCCGGTTCACTTGCTTATACCACTGAATTTATATTTGGCCTCTTTCGCCCCCACAATAGCGGATTTACTATCTTTAAGAGTATATCTGAGAACATATACCACATCCCGTCTGCACATTCCTCGGCTAACATTCACATTTGCGGTGACTTCAATGTCCATAACGTGAAATGGCTGACCCACTCAAATAATACCGATGACGAGGGGAGGGTTCTGTCATGATTTTGCCATTGCCTGAGACCTCACTCAGATTGTTTCTGAGCTCACCCGTGTGCCCGATACTACCGGTCAGTACGCAAGTCTTCTCGACCTTTTTTCTCTCAACTTCCCCTGAGCTATGTTCATGTTTCCTTCTATCTCCTCAAGGATCCTCCGACAACTCCGTTGTATCAGTCAAGATAAAAATGAAATGTAACAAGTCCTCAGACGTACCTCTCCACCGTACTGAATAACGATATTCTATGGCTGACTGGGATAGCTTCCGTACATTCATATCTGATCTACCTCTGTATTCCATGTTTAAAAAGATGTGTCCTCAATAGTATCAGACTTGACCGAATGGTTAATTGTGGGCATAGACCGATTCATACCATCCAAAAAATTCCAACAAAAACCTGACAGCCAGCCATGGTTCTCCCCAGAATGTGCTGCTGCCATCGCGCACAGAAATCAATTTTCCATAGCTACCAACGTAATAGACACTGAGACTAAAGCTGCTGTCAGGAAAGCGAGTAACCACTGTTAAACAGTAGTAAAAAATGCTAGAGAGTTATATGCTCAGGCCGTTAAATCGAGTCTTGGCAAATAACAAATAGGATCCTGAACTGAAGCGTACGTTGTATCCACACCATTATCAATGAACCAGAGGTCATCTTGTCAGCATCAGACAAGGCCAAACTATTTACCAAGTAATTTGCAGCTAATTCTACCCTATGCGACGAATTTCATCCCATAACACACAACACGCTAGATAACATACAAATATCTGTGCGTGAGTTCGCAAAGCTAATCAAGAACCTTGATTCCAGTAAAGCAACTAGCCCTGACGGCATCCCAATTATAGTGTTAAAAAAGCTCCAAACAGAACTTGCCTCCATACATACACAACTGTTTAAGCATTGTCTCAAGGAGAAGTGCTTTCCAACACTCTGGAAAAGCTCATCAGGGTGCACTGTATTAAAGAATTCAGGTGATAAGTCGTCTCCCTCTCAGTACAGACTAATAAGTCTCCTGTGTGTCATGAGTAAGTTGCTGGAATCCATATTAAATAGAGAAATAGTCAACCACCTCAGCAGAAACAACCTTCTTAGTGACACAAAATATGGTTTCCGTTCTGCAAGATCTATAGCAGATGTGTTAACGGTTATTTATCATAGGATTAGCGAATCTCTCGACAAAGGCTTCCTTTCTAGGGCAATAGCTCTTGACATATACTTCACAGAATTTCCTGTTACCGTATAACTGGAAATGTGTTCTCAATCATTAAATCATTTCTCTCTGATAGGCTCATAAGAGTAGTGGTTGATGGGCAGAAATCAGAGGCCCGCAGTATTAATGCTGGAGTCCCTCAGAGGTCCATCTTTGGCTCAACTCTCTTCCGGATCTACATCAATGATCTCCCAAAACACATACTTAAATCATTCGTTGACATCTATGCTGATGACACGACCATTTACGGCAACACATCAAAGGCCGTAAACGAGAAAGTTCTATCTGATTTTCTCTGCTCCGATCTCGAGCACCTGGTACAGTGGGAAGAGGTGGCTGGTTACCTTTAATGCATTTAAAACCAAGCTTCTATATTTACATCATCAACGCTCTTATGCCCATCTGGCATCTATTGTGATGGATGGTCCTGTCTAGTAGAGCCTCCATGTTTTGACAAGCTTTTGGTTTGAACTTTAATCCTGATCTGAAAGGGAACACGCTATCAAGTCTGTTGCATAGGTCGCTGGAAAAATCGTGAGATGCTTCTAACACTCGAGTAGATATCTCACTACTGATGCAATTCTCTATCTATATAAAAGCCAAGTACGTCCAAGCAATGAATACTGCTGCCACATCTGGGCAACAGCTTCTAAAAATAGCCTATCCTGCCTTGAAAGAGTACAAAATAGACTTCGTGGCTTAATAGGGGGATGCCTTTTTCTCTTCCCTGCAACCTCTCTCCCACAAATAGACTTTGCAAGCATATCTTTGTTTTATCGATATTTCCATGGCAGATGTTTGTCTGAGCTCCAATATCTGCCCCCTCCTCGCCAATCCTTCACGATAAACACACATCTAGCTGAAACCATAGTCAATAATTTTCCCCACTCTTTATCTGTGCCTAAATCAAAACGTAGATTCCATGGACAAAGCTTCTTTCTTAGAACCGCACGCCTGTGGAACTCTCTACCGCTTGCCGGTTTCCCCTCTGACTGCAACATGGATGTCTTCAAGTCCAACATAAAAAAAAAATCCTGATGAACCGCCCCCTTAAGTAATGGCGCTTTTCCAAATCTTCAATACTTATAAATACTGCAACACTATCCCAGTGATTAATGTACACAAACTAACACTTATCCCCGAGTGGTTTCTGGGCCTTGATAAGTGGTGACCTTCATGTAAAAAAAAAGTTATCAGTTTATAAACAGAGCACTTACATACGAAAACTTTATTTGTAAACAGGTATAAAAATTTACCACCAAAATTTCAACTGATTATCTAGTTTATTGACAAGGTTATTAAACTATTACTCACTACTTTTCACTTCTGTTTGCTAAATAATAAGGAAAATCCGAAAATAAGAGAGTAATTATATTTTACTTGTCAGTTAACTTTTAAATTCTAAAATTGATTTTAGGTTGTAAAATTGTATTTTAATGTTATGTTTTAATTATTTTATTATAGATTTTAAATTATTGTATTATATACATTTTTTAAAATCATCATTTATAAATGTAATTTGCAATCTATTTCAATTTTCAAACACTAGAGAAATATACAATTATATTGATGTTATTATACTAATAAAAACTCCTTACGCTAGATCAGTATCCCCCCAAAAAACTTAAAATGTTGAAATTTGTAATCTCATTCCGATATAATAAGCTATAATTTTACGTTATAATCGATCGTTTTAATCGTTATTGAGGTAAATTTTTAGTTTTAAATAATGGAATTAAAAAAAAAAACACAATTTTAAATGATTTTTTTTTATATTTAAACTTTTTTAAAAACAATTCTGGCTTTAATATTAGAGGTACTTTACATAATAATTATTAATTGTAATGTGATTTTAGTATTAATATAATTAAATTTGAAAGTTAATAAAATCATCACTATCCGATAAATAAAAAAGGAGTTCGCAAAACGAGAGTTAAACGTGAACTCGTGATGTATATATGTTTCCACCGCCGGTTATAAAATAAATGAGCATTGGCTGAGGAAAGATTGATATTGGGATGCTAATCATCAGGTTTGAAATCGACGGTACCAATGACTTGTGGAGAGTAGATAATGCATGTGGATGTGTTATCGGCAGCTCAAGTAACTTTCGCTTCTCCTTTTTTGTCCCTCATCCCTTATTTCCAATGAGTGATTTTTCTGACAAAGGGTGAAGAAAAAGCTGTTTTCCAGGTTGGTAGTACTTTCTAAAGAGTAGCCTGAGATGTCGGAAAATTTCTATATCCATGTCTATCATTGTGGTCATGTCACTAGTAAGGGTTCTGGAGGTAAACGTTGCATCTGGGCTGACGATACCCGCCTAATAGTCAGGGACCGGAACCTTGGAATAACGACTAAGGAGGCTGTCCTATCAGCAGGTGCAAAGTATATATAGGGAGAGAGAGAAAGAGAGAGAGAGGGGGAGAGGGAGAGAAAGAACAAACAAACCAAAAAATATTTATTCAACAACGTTTCGTCTCTATTTCATATACCCCTATCTGGTAGATTTATTCGGAGAAATATAATACCGGTGAAATATTATTAAATATTCTACTTCTATCGTAATCTGACTAGATTGTGATCTCATCAGCCTATTAAAACATAACCGTTTTACGCGGTAATAAGGGATGAAAAATTTAAAATACAAAAACACTGGAAAAATAGGATAAAATATGTGCAATTATCAGATGCAAAATTTATAATTATAAATCTATCCTTATGGCAATACAAGCAGCAATAATACTACATCTATCGAGCATGAATAGCTTATGTAAAAAAGCAAAATGTAAGCCTGCATAAACAAATAAAGTACATGTTTACGTACAATCAGAATAAAAGTGTGGAATGTATCATTAAAACTGATTCCTTAAGCAGACAATAACATCAACTATCTCTGAATAAACAATGTATATCACTTAGTGGAAAATGCAAAAATAATCACCATTCGTTTTTAAACGTGTATTCCCTTTTACTAGAGACCTCGCCTCCGTAAAAATAATAAAGTGTCCGTCTGCAACGATAAGCCAGAATCTACTAAACATCAGTGATACATAGGTACATGGAACACACATTTTACTTTGTACTTTTAACTATAAATCAGTTATATTACCTTTTATAGGAACTACAAGCGAGGACGTAATTGTTTTCTTTTGATATATAGCAAGAATTACCTGTTATTGTGTAGGGTTTCTTTTCAGGTATGGCCCCAGAATTATGATATGGGATTCGTTAACATATTTTTTCAACATCTTTTTGTTAATTACATCACTGGTTTTAACATTATAATTACTGTCCTCGTGCGCTACCAGATCAGGCATTCTTAAGATATAGGCTTTCCGAGAGGAAATGCATCTAACATCGATGCTTTTTGCTTTTCTACTTCTTTTTGCAAAACTTGATTATCTTGTGCACCCGCATTTTCTCCTTTTCCTTCTTTCCATTTCCCCTTTCTCTTTCTATCTCCCTCACTTCCTTACTGGTTCCTTTACAAAAAATGTACTAAACATAAATAGTCTAACACTTTGCTCTCTCTCTGCAAAACACATTCATGTTCTTCAGGGCAGGCAACAGAAACGATACATCCATAAACAAAACTAGCAAACCAAACACTAAAAAACAGTGATTGAAAATACAAAGAGACTGAGAGAGAAAACACTCCTACATGAATTCTATTTTCAAAATAACTCGATTCCGCATCAAATAAACCGAAAAGGGTTGATATGCCGTAATACAAAACAATCCAACCAAACCTAATTATTAAACAGTAAAGCTACAACACTTATAGATATATGCTTATATTAAAATATGCAGAAATAATAATAGATATATAAATATGCTAACATTGATTTATAAATAATTGGATTAATATATATTCATAACTCAATAATTACATAGATCCTATCCGAGAATGCTGATTAAATTTGAAAGAAAACATATAATATAAATACATAAATAACGTGTATGTAAGCTAGAGGGGACTAAATACAGTAAGACATAATGTAAATTGACAATAGTTATATGTGATAACAGATAATTATCAAGATAAAAAAAAACGTATAGTGAGATGCAATCGTTCGTAAATTCTATGAACTTATCGAGTTTATGATAAGAGGATGAGCGCGTATTTCTGAACATACAGATATGCTATATATACATATATATATATATATATATATATATATATATATATATATATATATATATATATATATACAAGCAGAAAGATAAAAAATAAAAATATCTCATGTGTATATATTTTTCATTTTCAATAAAAGGAATAATAAATACTCATAAGATGACAAAATCAAACGATTAGTATTCATATAATTTGCTTCAAGACATTCAAAAATACAAACGTAGAGTATAAAATATACACAATATATAAATGTATGGATATTTAAACCGATTTTGCTTTATTTCGGCTAAAATCACTTGGTTATTTTAATCCTTTGATGAAAAACTGTAACGTTCGTTATATTTTTCCTAATTCTCAATTCTCCAAAATATATTTTACAATCGGTACCAATTGGCCAAACTATGGATTTAAAGTGTGAAACGACAGCAGGAAATTTCAATACTTATTGCTTTTGTCAATGTAAGACAAAACATGCATTGTATTTAACAACTGAGTTCAATTCTTATAAGTGCTTTTGCAGCAAAATTCATATTTATTTGTAATTCCACGAAGGCAAAGTTAGAGACAGTATCGGCATCTCTATGAGAGGCAATGTATCTTCAGAAGACAGCTTTATTAGATTAAGATAAAAATAGCTTTGATGTAAATGTTATATTCGAAAAGTCAAAATAAGAAAAAACAGCTTGTTACCTTCTGCCATAATTCAATATTCAAAGAAGAAAAAAAGGAAATTAAATTAGTTTTTTTTATTTATTTTCTTTCTCTATATCGGGTTTCAATTTTCCAAAACCTAATTCTTTTCACAATATTCATTATCTTTTTTGAAAGAAATACACTTTTCCCATCAATTGAAACAAAGTGAATTTTCTAACCATATTTTTGCTCGACCATTAACGCAAAGAAGCCTCTAGTTAGGAGATTCTGATGTAAACATATTTCTACAATCACTATTATATACAGGGTGTCCGTAAAGTTACTATACAGTCTTATTGTTTTATTGTATCATATTTTATTATGTTTTATTGTATTATATTTGTATTAATAGTTAATATTTATTTTTTTAAAAGGTTTATTTTATCAAGCATGCCACGCAAGCTAACTTTGGAAACTAAAGTTTTTCAGAGTGTGGTGTCACGTTGTCGAGAATGTATTGGAGCTGAAGGCCTCCAATTTGAATATTTGTCATAGAAATTGTTTGCCTTGATTGTTACATTGTAACACGTGTATTTTCTGAGATTTTTATAAACATAAAGATGATATTTCTTTTTATTACTTTTGTTACAAATAAATATTTTAATACAATATCTTATTGTACTGTAAATATATTACAGGGTGTCTGTATAGTAACTTGTAAGACTGTATAGTAACTTTACGGACACCCTGTATATAACATTTTATGATATTAAATTCGTTACCTAATCTTATAAATTGTTAGATTTTCCAAGGAGATGGTTGTAACTATACATAAGGACGTTTTACTATAGCCTTCACATATGTGTATGCACAGAGATATATAGAGTACTAGCATGGGTGCTCGGCGTTGCCCGCGTGTTTTTAGGTGCATGCTGAGCAAAAAAAAGGTACTTTTTTAAAACTTTACCCCCTATTATGCCCCCTTAAAATTTATTGTTTAGAACTCAAATACAGTTATTAAGTTAGATCCATGTCGAAGGAACCTAGATCTTAAATTTCAAGTGTTTAGACCAAAAATTGTCGGAGAAGTTTGGTAGAGTTCTCAAAGCTCAAATCGTTGAACTTTGACCGCTTAATCATAATTTCTGCCCGAAAACCAATCACATCGATTTTCTCACATCTCAGTATACTGTATATCAAATTTCGAGTCGAGTCTGTAGGCTTCAAAATTGACAGAGTTATTGCGTAGGGAAATGTACACACAAAGACACACACAGACAGACACTTTAACTTTTATAGATACTAGCATATCGGCCCGGCGTTGCCCGGGTGTTTGAATATGTCTGTTGAACAAAAAAAATGTGGAAGTAGGAAAGCAGGCTCAAAGCCATACCGCGAAGGAGGAAAAGAACGGGGTAAAAATCTAACATCTATGCTGTTACGACCATTGAAAAACCGGAAGTGATATTTTTTTTTAAAATTAAGGCAAGAAAATTTAAAGGAGAGGATAACTTCCAAAAATATCGGCGAGAAAGTTACCCCCCCCCCTGTAGAAAATGCCTAGTTGAAGGGAAGCTATTAATGTTTTTAGCCAATTTTTCGATATTTGTCGTATAAAATGTCGAATTCAAAACGATACTGATCTTGGTAAACTCCGTCGCCTCTATTGAAAGTTTTAGGCAGACATGCAAACATACATACATACATATATATATTGGTAACTAAAGATTTTCGACCCAAACCGATGAAAAAGTTTGCCCTATCTCTTAATATCCTTTATGTAAAATTTCAAATATTTAGACCAGAAATTGTCGGGGTAATTTGGAAGAGACCGCAGAGGTCAATGTTTTTTTATAACTTTGACCCCTTTTTTGACGACTTAACATTTATGGTTTTGGGCTCAAATCAAGTTATTAAGTTAGATCCATGTCAAAGGAACCTATATCTAAAATCTCACGTGCTTAGACCAAAAATTGTCGGAGGAGATTTGTAGAGTTCTCAAACGTAAAATCGTTGAACTTTGACCGCTTAATCGCCAAATTTCTGTCCAAAAACCAATGACATCGATTTTCCAAAATCTCAGTACCCTGTATATCAAATTTAGAATCCGTAGGCTTAAAATTAACAGAGTTATTGCGTAGGGAAATGTGCACAGATACACAGACACTTTCAATTATATATATATATATATATATATATATATATATATATATATATATATATATATACTAGCATTTCAGCCCGGCGTTCCCGGGTGTTTGGATGTGTATCTTGAGCAAAAAAAAAAGTGGTAGTAGAAAGGCAGACTCGAACTTGTACCGCAAAGGAGGAAAAGGACGGGGTAAAAACTAACGTTTACACTGTTACGACCACTGTCAAACCGGAAAGAACATTTTTTTTTTAAATTAAGGCTAGACAATCTAAAGGAGAGAATTACTCCAAAAAATATCGGCGAAAAACGTGACCCCCCCTGTAGAAAAGTGTCTAGTTACAGGGGGAAATATTAATGTTTTTAGCCAATTTTTGATATTTGTCGTATGAACGGTCGAACTTTAAAACGATACTGATCTTGGTAAAACCCGTCTCCTCTATCAAAAGTTTTAGGCAGACATGCAAACAGACATACATACATACATTTATATCTTAGTAACTAAATACTTTTCGACCTAAACTGATGAAAAAGCTTGCCCTACCTCTGAATACTCTTTATGTAAAATTTCAAATATTTAGACCAGAAATTGTCTGAGTAATTTGGAAGAGACCACAGAGGTCAATTTAAAAAAAAAAATTGACCCCTATTATGATCCCTTAAAATTTACTGTTTTGGGCCCAAATTAAATTATTAAGTTAGATCCATGTTCAATGGACCTAGATCTAAAATTTCCACTCCGTAGACCCAAAATTGTCGGAGGAGTTTAGTAGAGTTCTCAAAGGTCAAATCGTTGGAATTGACACCTTAATCGCCAAATTTCTGGCCAAAAACCGATCATGTCGATTTTCCCTAATCTCAGTAACCTGTATATCAAATTTCGCGTCTGTAGATTAAAAATTGACAGAGTTATTGCGTAGGGAAATGTACACAGACACAAAGACACCAAGATACACACAATGACACTTTTACTTTTATATATATACTAGCAGGGGTGTCCGGCGTTGCTCGGGTGTTTGGAGGTGTATGCTGTGCAAAAAAAAAAAAAAAAAAGTTAATTTTTTAAAACTTTGACCTCTATTATGACCCCTTAAAATTTAATGTTTCGAGCTCAAATCACTTTATTAAGTTAGATCCAGGTTCAAGGAACCTATATCTAAAATTTCAAGTGTCTAGACCCAAAATTGTCGGAGGAGTTTGGTAGAGTTCTTAAAGGTCAAATCGTTGAAATTTGACCCCTTAACAGCCAAATTTCTGGCTGACACCCGTCACATCGATTTTCCCAAATCTAAGTACCCGGTATTTCAAATTTCGAGTCTATAGACCCAAAATTGACAGAGTTATTGCGTAGGGAAATGTACACAGACAGATACACACACAGACACACAGACACACAGACACGTTCACTTTTATAGATATATAGATAGATATAGATAAATATATCTCTACTATAAGGAAGTTAAACAAAACTGCTTATAACATTCTAATCACGTATAGGTGATTGTTGATATACGTACACGAAATATTTTATCACTTTATACTAACGCAATTATAAAATAGAGTTCTCTTTACCAGATAATAACATATATAATTATTCTAGCTTAAGCTGAAACACTACTTTTTATATGGTTGGAAACAGTTTTGAATGTTCTTCATTTTATAATTACAAATATGTATAATTCTTTTCTTTTTATAAGTAAATTTTTCATTATTATTTTGATATGGAAAAATTAAAAAAGTGCACAAAAACATGTTTTCTCTTGTTAGATGTGTATTTATTTGTTTTACTTGACATTGCCAATTTTTATTTATATATTACTTTATTTGTAATTAAACCCGTTGCATAAGAGGATCAAAATGAGAGGTTTTCTATATTCGGCAGTTTAGTTTAGTTTTAGAAATGCAAAATTGTTGTTTATCAATCTTTTTGGATATAGTGCTAGCAAATGCGACAGAAGCTTGAGTAATATTTCAATAAATACGCTCCATTTTAATACGGCATGTGTCGTCGAACATTTTCTGTATTACGGGCAATTATTTTTAATTCTACAACTAAGCTTCATTTTAAGTGATATTACCATTATCGATTATCATTATCGATGTGTTAATATTCATTTGTGAGCGACATTTCTTTTGGTATTTATTATGCTTTATTTCAGATTATGTAAAGCTTTTACAATTGTAGAATATTTTTTTAATTTTTATTAATGAGCTTACGTAATTCATTGTCTCTACAAAAGTTCCTATCAATGATGCATAAAAAATTTGAGATATTTTATGGAAAATGCTTATATATGACGGATTCAACGAAATAACGGATCCCATACTGTCTCTGTATTTCATTCGTATTAAGTTGTCTAATATACATATATAAATACGTGCATATTTTCTACTACCTTATATGCATATGTTTGTATGCTTTAATAATATTCAAAATTTATGTCTGTTGATTACAAAACTCTTAAAATAGAACATGTATATTACTTCAAAATTCCATAATTGTTATTATTTGATCTTATTTTCTGCCATATTGTTTAAGAATTATTACAATAAACTGTGTGTTAGATTAGTTATTCATATTTTAAAAGCAACGCTTTATGATATGCTTAGTTTTTGAAGGATCATGCTTTCAAAATGAAAATAAAACAATTGTTTAGTTAGTCATTTATTGAAGAGGAAAAGTTAAAACTTTTTCTGAATGTGACGTAAATTTTATATAATGATTCTGTGAACATTTTGCAGAAGAGTATATAGGGTAAGGGTGAAAATGAATGTAATTTTTCATATATAGTGTTCGTTTCCAAGAGTTTAGTTCATATCAGAATACCGTTTTACATGTTATACCAATCAAAAAAATATCTGCTGACATTTTGCATACACACACACACAAACACTATCTCTCTCTCTCTCTCTCTCTCTATATATATATATATATATATATATATATATATATATCCATATACAAATATATATATATATATATATATATATATATATATATATATATATATATATATATATATAGTCACTTAGACCGGAAGTCTTGAAGAGCAAATTTAATTTAATACATTAATACTTTAAGGAAACATCGCTCATAGTACTGTGGATATATAATAAGCTCAATAGGTATATTCATACTAGAGTTATATTAGCATTGAAGATAAAGATTAATAATGGTAACTGATGAATCCCATCTCATGACACCTACTTAACAAGCTTGATTGGAAGTATGAATTCATTTGTAAGGAATATGAGATGGACAGTCTACCAGTTCGAAAGCGATCATACCGAACAAAACCTGCCTAGTTTATGTACAATCCAACGGACCGGAAAATACTTCCGCTGAAGCACAAAAAAAAAAAATGCGGCGAAATTCTATAAACTTAAACACTACATAAACCTTAAAAACAAGGGCACAGAAAGTTTGGAAAACGATTTAGTAAATTGTATTTAAAAATATTAAGTTTTAAAACAACAAAAATATGTAACACAAACCTTTAAAAAATAAATAAAGTATAAAAATCAAAATAAAAAGCCATCAAATAACTAATAATCTCGGCAGATAATAAACATAAATACTTTTATACGATTGACAATATAGAATAATAAAGCTCATTTATAAGGAACTTAAAATATTTAACTTACAAATAATGTACACTACACAGAATACACAAAGTCGCTAAAATATCCTTAATAAACTCAGAATAGACAAATGTACTGACACAACAGTACCAGCTAACCCAGGATATCTTTAAAAAATCACAAGAACGATTTTAATAAAAACGGTAGTATAAAATATGTCATCTTCAAAAGTCATAAAATACACAACCTCTTACTACTAATAACCCTAAGTCCTGGTGATTATACGAAACATTAAGCGATTACTTGTGGTTTTATGATTTTGCCGATTGAGCTTGCGGATCAGTGGTAAAAATTTAATTACCTGCTTTTAAACAATTAGACCGACCCGAAAACTACTGACTATTTTACGTTAAATTTATAAATTTAGAAAAAAATTGGGCAACGAAAAAAAAAGCAACGGAAGAAAATGCAACGCAATAAGGACCATTTTGGCGTACTAGGACAAAGGGCAATTATTGGATAAATATCGTGTTATATCGTAGATTATATGAATAACAAGTCATTACTGGGGTTGTACAGAAAGGGTTTATTTAGGTAAAAAGGTACACACATTTCTAAGCGTCCATTGACAGCTTAGTACTAAATTCTGTCTCCCACGTGAGGAGAGTTTGCTTGTCTTTTTATAGACGTAACAGTCCATTCATTTGAGGGGTGTTGGATCAGTCCATTATATCATATCGATTAAAAATAAATTCTAGAACATCTGTTACGGGAGATATAGGGGAGGCAAGTAAATAGGAGTACTCAACATGAGAACAGTAGTACAAAGCGTGTTCATACCTTATAAAAATCGATTTTATTTGGTTTTAAATAACTCTTTACATTTTAAGATATTTTTGAATACAATTTTGTGAGAGAAGTAGCCGCTTTTTAAAAACACTTGAACAACGAGACATTTTCAATCGATATTTATTCAATAAGGTTCCTAAATTTACATGCGCAACTGACCGTTCATCCTTAATTCTTAAATAATTTTGCTTTTAGTGGGTTCACAAATATAGACCACAAAAAGTCCATTATCATTATGGGGGCACTTTTAAATGCAGATATAATTTTTTTTTTTGAATTCGACCAACTTGTAAATGTTTTCCCTTCATGTATTTTATCAAAGACTTTAATAAATTTATTGTGAGATATTCATGTATATGTTTAATAGACAAAGCGGTCACAAGAAAATAAAACTTGCCCATTCGTTTGAATTCTTTTAGCCGTGCGTGAACTCTCTGAGAAGCGTCATCTAGATATTTGGCTAGTAGATGCGACAACGTACTTTAACATTTAACCAGGCTTGAAATTGAATCCTGCGCCATAGGAATCGCTAAGTCTAAGCATAAGTAAATGATACTGGCAGAATCAAACAACAATTGATACTAAAAGTTTTTCACATGAAAGTATGGAAATTTACAAGTTCATTTCATCTCAATTCAAAGATAATCTTTTTCACGACGTTTTGTCCACTCCTTATCATATTTGTCAATGCTGAGTGAGGGAGCAGACAAATCTCTACTGGACAAAATCCAACTGGACAAAAGTATAAATCCATAAAAGAATTAAATTAAAGATTAAAAACCAAAACTTTTTTATATTCTATTTTTATATAATTAGCAATGGTGCGTTATATTATTTTTCTTGACAAAATACTTCTTTAAGTTGAAATAATTATTTCGGTACCTCCTGAATAAACTGGATTTTCGCAAGGTTTCATGTTTGTTCGGTTAATTCAACGCAAATACAAATACATCATATTTTGATGTTATTATGATTTACAGAGTTTAGTTTTTCTGATATTTTAACAAACAATAAGGATTTATTATTAACACAAGCAATGGAATATTTAGTTTTTAAAAATATTAAAAGAATCGAAAATAAGGGACAAATTATATCGATTTCAATACCATTAAAAGTTCCTTTTTTATTTCGATTCTGATAAATCGTCCGAACACTAATATATATATATATATATATATATATATATATATATATATATATATATATATATATATATATATATATATAGATAGATAGATAGATAGATAGATAGATAGATAGATAGATAGTTATATATAAATATAGATATAGATATATAGATATAGATACATATATATTGCAGTAAATCAACAGGAAAAAATCACTGCTCACACAAATTCTTCCAACTGATTTTGCCACCGACAAGTGACCTGTTTTTATAAGGCGCGCGTTCACTACAAAACGTCACGGCCGCCATGATGGACTCTTTCTTTCTTTCTCGACTCGTGCGACTCACAGGACAGACAGACACGTGGACGTTTGTACGGTAAGCCATTCCCCCCCATATATATATATATATATAGAGAGAGAGAGAGAGAGAGAGCGAGAAAGAGAGAGAGAGAAAGAGAGAGAGAGAGAGAGGGGGTATTTCAACTAGAGAAACTTTATATTTCAGGAAATTCAGGAAAAGGAATATATAAAATATATTTTTTTATAGGGGTAAACAAACACGTTCATGCACATATGTATATACGCACCCTCATATATAACACAGAAGTATCCCCTTATTAAAACACGCCCACAATACATACATATTCACCCATAAACATGCACAAAAGAAGAAGAACACAGACAAATGAACAAATCTCGTGGAATTTATGCCATGAATCTGGGAAAAAATATAAAAACAATAAAAAAATAGTTAACCCCTTTCAGTAAACATAAGCCATCTTACATTATAAAGTCTTGATGATAAATTAGAGAGGAATACGCGTAGCGCACGTGTAAAACTGATAAACCTTTTACTATAAAATATAGACTATATTATTTCGGAAAATATTTTTTTTTCAAACTACAAAATATAAGTTAAAGACAATATCTGAAGAGAGACAAACAGTATAGACACACATAGGATAACAATTCAAACACAGCATTTTACATACAAATAAAAACATTAAAACATAAATTAATGTTTATAGCTCCACTTCTTGAGAATATATATATATATATATATATATATATATATATATATATATATATATATATATATATATATATATACTATCAGGACTCCCGTCATTGCCCCGTCGTACAGTACCCTTAAATATGATATTTTGATTAATGCAGATTTAATATTTATTATTATATTATATTGACCTAATATATAGTAATGGTTCAAAAAGATTTTAAAAAATAACGTGCGCAACCATCGAGAATCGAAATCAAAACGTCTAGCACCATATGTACATTAATATAATTACACGTAATATTTTACTAACGATGATCACCAAATAAAACAATCGATAAAAATTAGTAGGTAATTAATTAAAATAAATGTTTAAAGAATATGAAAATGTGCTAGTTTTTTTTTTGCGGATGAAAGCCATTCCACGACTCATATATAACAAAATTGTATTTTAAAAAAAATAAATAGAAAAAAAAGATTTTTAATATGAATATCAATACACAAAAGAAAACATTCATAGGAATATATAAATATATATAAATAAATATATATATATATATATATATATATATATATATATATATATATATAATTAGTGTGGACCAATATATGCTTCGTCTTTTCAACATGATATCAGTGTGACAGTGTGATTAAATTTGCATTGTACACATTCGGAAATCAAGTTGTTGGACTGTTTATAGTCCCCTGCCGACATTTTAGGTTTTGATTACTTGTAATCTTATTCTGCAAAAAAAAATCTCAGAACAATCGATTCTTATATAGCAATTATTACAAAGCTATGTTGTTTTCTGTTCAGAAATCTTTCCTCTCATTGTTCCATTTTTGTTGTCTTTTACGTAGTTTGCTTTTTTTTATCCGGTCTAATTTTCACCGGCCCTTTTACTTGGTGTAGGTTTACAAATAAAGTACACTGCACTTTTAAATCGCATTTGATCGTGCTAGGTTAGAGAAGAAAAAAATTATAATTCACACATGGCAGCTTAAACCTTTCTTTTTTTAGGAGTTCATGGGTATTCACCATATATAGAACTTATTATTAATATAATAATAATAATAATAATAATAATAATAATAATAATAATAATAATAATAATAATAATAATAATAATAATAGTTATTATTATTATTATTATTATTATTATTATTATTATTATTATTATTATTATTATTATTATTATTATTCGATCAATATTTGTTGTGTTCCACAAATTTAAGACCACGTGCAGATTTCCTGTTGCATAAAATATATTTTGCCATTATATATATTTGATATCGAATTAATATGCTTTTTAAATGTATTATTTTATCTTCTTGGCAAGAGTTACTGCTGTATTTCCAGGTAGTGTCCGCCCTCCGACGATAAATACAGGTTATCATAACGAAATTAAAGCCTGTGATATTTGATATTCCAAGACCAAACACAAACGTAAGTCAGACCGTCATCATCAACCCACTTCTGAACTGCACCTTAAACTCACCACTAACTTTAAGTATGTGTGGCGTAAACAATTTATATTAAAAATGGAAGAAAAACATTGAAAAATAAATTATTTGCTTAATCCACTGTACAAATACAATTTAAACACACATTTTTAAAACAAGTTAATGTAAACCCATAACTTGTTTAAGGAAAATATACTTTCGTAATAGGTCAAAACAAATGTTTGCGTAACCTATCTGTTTGGCCATATTTGCGTTAAAACAAAATTACTTATAATCTACGAGGCTTTTAAGCTGAAGTGCATATGATGAAAACATCATCATTAATAATAATAATAATAATAATAATAATAATAATAATAATAATAATAATAATAATAACTAGCTGGACCCGTGAAAATTTCACGTTTTCTTTTCTTTTTTATTCACATACACATTATCTCATCACATATCCGTACCTTGAAACATTTACATTAACTCTTTACTGCGCGGGCCGACGAATTCACCCTGTGTACTATTTTTTTAAAAATAGTAAATGAAGAGTACGGTAGGTAAAATGTATGTAAATATGTATATACCAAAATCACGATATTAGTGCTCCAAATATTCTCAATAAATACATCTTCATTTATGTTTTATAAATATGTTTATTTAAAAATATTTTCAAAAGTTTTATTTAATTTTTAGCTTATTTATCATATACTTATTATATAATGGAGACTTAGAGTTTTTAAAACATGTTATTGTTAATTTCGCACAGTAATGGGTTAAACCTGTGCATTTTGTTAAAAAATATTTGAACCTAACGTTGAACCTAACCAAAACTATCCCAGAATATGTTCTTGATGTTTAGATGCATATGCTTGATTACTTAAAATACATTTCAAATGTCAACGTTTATAAATTATAAACTGTCATTACATCTGTTTTTTTTCCCATATACGTCCACTATTCAGATTGCCTCAGGGAACCCAAGTGATTCCTCTTCTGTGGCCATGCATGGAATCATTAAGATGTTGGACTTTAACTCTTACAGTCTTCATTGCTCTTGCTCTTGAGAACGCTACATAAAGCTGGCCATGAGTAAAGCATGGCTTTGGTAAATATATGCCAACTCTATCAAAAGTCTGACCCTGAGCTTTACTTAATGTCATTGAGTATGAGAGGCGAACTGGGAACTGAGTGCGATGAAGAACAAAAGGAATATTGGCATCGCAAGGTTACAGTTTTATCCTTGGGTTAAGTACTCTCTTATGAGCGTGTGAACCGCTGATTATTGATGCCTTGATGCTGTGCTCGTGAAGCTGAATGACCTCTAGTCGAGTGCCCTTACACAGTCCCTGAGTTATGGAGAGGTTTCTCAGTAGCATAATTATTGCTCCAATTTTCAAATTCAACCTATGAAGAGGCATGCCAGATGGAGTGAGAGAATTAATGAATTTCATTCGATCATTTTGTGCTTCCTCGTCATTATCGCAACTTATAGAGTCAGTGCTGAGGTACGTTTAAATTTCTGTTGGCAACATTCTCAAAATTTCCTCATTGACCGCTAAGCATTCAGAATTCTTTGGAGATAGGATTACTCTTGCTTTCATCTCTTCAGTCGTACAGTTGTCAAACACCTCCGATATCAAAGAGCCATTACATGAGCACATTTCAGGAATGTCAATAACATCTGGAGCCACTTCATCAAGGGAACTCTGAAGTGATCCATTGCCCATTTGCAGAAGCCATCTTGAAAACTCCTGTTCATCGGAATTTGCTCTCGTGTTCTGTGTGAGGCTCATGTGATGAAAGCTGTGCCATAAGTATGAGCGTTTGAGGCACACATCTAACACAGCAGCAGGAGAAGCTCTCGGGACAACCGGAAGTACTTGTCTGAAGTCGCCTCCAAGTAAGATTACTTTACCACCAAATGCAGTGTGGGTGTTCATTATATCTTTCAAGCATTTATCAATGGCTTTCAGCGCATAGCATGGGATCATAGAAGCTTAACCAATAATGAAGACTTTAACTTGCATCAGAAAGTGTCCTTGCTCAGAGTTCGGTGCACATGGCAGACACTTGTTTCGCTTAGGGGAACTGGAAGCTTGAATATACTGTACAAAGTTTTGCCTCATTTCAGCAGTGTTGCAGCAATACCAGTCCAAGCAGAAGTGTTTTTCTAAATATTGTTTGCGTTAAGGTATTCCTATAACTTGTTGAAAAGATAGGTTGTTCCTGAACCACCGGGTGCATCCACATAAAACAATCTATTTTCTGTTTGCTCACCTTGCTCAACAGAGAAGGCACTTGCAACCACAGCATTGAATATCTGCCTCTGTTCAATATTAAGAGAAGTCACATCTATGTTAGAGTTTCCAACATCTCCTTCATGTCCAGGATGATCTCCAACTGGTTCAGGCAGACCAGATATGTTGCAATTCATGCCATTTTCCATGAATAAGGTATTCAGAAAGTGGAGAGCAACATTTTCAGCAGTTATGATATCATATCTAAGCAGCAGATCTTCGATCATAAAATGCTTATTCTTATTCCATAAATGCAGAGCATTCACGGGCTGGTTGAAGACGCACATCATGGAAAACATGGATAATAGTTGTCGTGGCATCTGATGAGCTGCTGCTTCTGTCAAAGCTTCCTGCAATGCATTGTCATTCTCAACCAGGCGCAGTCTGATGCATGCGTCTTTGAAGGTGGCCATTTCTTGACCATCGATTGTCTTCAAATTGCTGAATGAAGTCGCTCCGGGGACATGAAGGATCAACATCCTCAAATAAAATTTTTCTTCATTTCGAGGACTTGCAGAGTACATTCTGGTTAAAATGTTGCTGAATCTAATTCGCCGTGTCCACTTTGTTGTTTGTTTGTTGAAGACATAATGCTCATGTACAGAACAATAGAAAAGATTTCTTGCATTCTCATCTGTTTGATTGAGTTAGAACCAAGCTGTCAATTGTGTGTCACGTTCTTCTGCTTTTGTTGCAACCTGTCTTTGATTCCCTTCTCTATAGTAAACATGCTGCTCATCAGGCAAATGTACAGCCAAGCGATAAACAGTGTGGGATTGAGCATGCATTTTGAACTCTGACAATCTCCAAAGGCCCTCTGGAGGAGACACATATCTACATGACAGAAACTGTTTAACTTCATTGTGTTCATGTATTCCAGTGGGCTCATTATTATCTAAAACATGTCTGATTTCCATGTTTGCACAATCGTGACCTTTATATATATATTTGAATAAATATTTTACGCTTTTCACCGAGGAACACACTTCAACATTAATATGGGCACGGTATTTATCCAGTAGATACTTATTGTATGGGACAACGAATCTGTTGTCAACCTCATGAGTGCCAACTTGTACCTTTTCTCCATTGTTTCTCCGTCTGTACACTGAATATCCGGATACGTTTGTATTCGTTTCTTCAAGGAAATCTTTTGGAAATTTTTTCCTCACATGTTCCATCAACCATGCACACAGAATTAGGATTTGATATCCCACATGGACCATGGATCATCAATGTTCTCACGCATTCTCTCAACTCTGGGTAGTCTAATGAAGGTATTTCAGCACAAACCATCTCATCAATTTGTTCTCTTGTCCTCAGTTTGTCTTCTTCTCGCAGCATTAAAAAAAGGTGGCAATGTGGTAGACCGCGCTTTTGAAATTCAATGACATAGATATGAGCAACTGGAACACCAAATATATGTATATCCTTGATATCAATCATAAGTTCCTTTAAGGGCATATTATAAACTCGTGCAACTAAATCTGGCCTGTTTTGTGTTGTTTCATGCGAGCCAAGTTTCTCTGTGATTTCTCGACACTTTGAGTTACACGTGTATGTCAAGAAAATATCTGGTTTTCCAAATTTGCAGACGATCGCCATGACATCTTGATATGCTTGTTGCATGTTTCTCGGACTTCCTGTGAATGTAGAGGGCAAAATGACTGGAACACCTGCCTCTTCATGCTCATTCTGTCTTTCTAGGTGAATAAATAATAAAATATCGTTAGGATATTCGTAAAAAGAGCATTTTCTTATTTATCTATTTCTAAATTATTTGCATTTAAGCAAATGATAGTATAATCAAATTTAGGATAGTATTACCTTTGTTTAAATATAGATCCTTAAAAAAAGAATCGATCACTTCCGTCTTACAAATTAAGAAAGTAATGTTTCTACTATTCTTGTGAATATATATTATTTCAAACATATAGGATTAAATACTGTAATTAAATATGAATGTTTAACACACATATACACATGTGTAAATAAAGTTCAATCTTTTTCAAATAATTTCACCACTATATTTTTATGTTGCATAAATTGATGGTATTAATATTAATTATTACCCCAAACATCTTTACAAAAAAAAGAAGAAACAAACATCAACAAACTACACACAATACTTTGTAAGGGCGTTTATTTTACCCCATTACCGCTGCAAAATCAGACTACAATATTCGTATACATTTTTCATTGATATATATATATATATATATATATATATATATATATATATATATATATATATATATATATATAGGTTAAAGTGTCTGTCTGTCTGTGTCTCTGTGTGTCAATTTCCCTATGCAATAATTCTGTTAATGTTCAGTCTAAAAACTCGAAATTTGATATACAGGGTGTTGAGATGTGGGAATATATTTGTAATCCGTTTTCGGCCAGAAATTTCGCTGTTTAGGGGTCAAAGTTCAACGATTTGACCTTTGAGAATTCTACCAAACTCCTCTGACAATTTTGGGTATAAAAACTAAATATCTTTGGGTTCCGTGGACATGGATCTAACTTACTAAATTTATTTGAGCCCAAAACAGTAAATGTTAAGGGTCATAATAGGGGTCAAAGTTAAAAAATAATTGACCTCTCTACCAAATTACTCAAACAATTTCTGGTCTAAACATTTAAAATTTTACATGAAGAAGTTTCAGGGATAGGGCAAGGTTTTTAATCGGTTTAGGTCGAAACTTTGAGCTACCAATATGAAAATGTATGTATGTATGTATGTTTGCATGTCTGCCTAAAACTTTGGACAGCGGCGACGGATTTTTACAAGATTAGTACCGTTTGGAGCGGGACCCGTCAGAGTACAAATGCCGGAGAATGGTCTAAAAACATGAATTTCTTCACCATCAACTGGGCACTTTTCTACAGGGAGAGGCCGCTTTTTTCGCCGATATTTTCAAAAGACATCCCTCTTTCGATTGTCTAGCCTGAATTTAAACCTACGCCCCTTCCGATATTTTCGAAAGACATCCCCTCTTTCGATTGTCTAGCCTTAATTTATACCTACGCCCCTTCCGATTTGACGGTGGTCGTAAAAGCAAAGACGTCACGTTTTTTTCCTGTTCTTTTCTTTCTCGAGGTTCGAGCCTGCCTTCCTACTACCACTTTTATTTTTTGCTGAACACAAACCACTCGGGCAACGCCGCCCACCCATGCTAGTGCATGTATATATCGAAACACACACACTATATATATTTGTATACAATTTAGAAGAATACTAAATTCATGACATATTCAATATTTTTCATAATTCTTCAAATGAATTTTACATAAACGTCTTTTGTACGTAAGTACTTACTTATATAATGAAGATTTAAAGTATTATATATATATATATATACATATATATATAATAGCTTTAACACATTAAGATATAGCTAGCATCATCTTTATGGAATATTACGTTAAATATATTTATATATATATATATAACTACACACACACACGCGCATATATATATATATATATATATATATATATGTGTTTGAGTGTGTGCATATCGTACGAAAAGAATGGTATAAGCAAATATAATTGGGTTGTTTTAGGAGTTGTTGCATATATTCATTTAAAAACATAATAAAATATGGCTGACATACGCCGTCTGTTTCTTGTGTATCAACATAAACCAACTCTGATATGATGCCAAAAACATAACCTTCTAAAGCCAAAAATATATTGCGTTAATTTGTTTTGATAAAACGGCATGCCCTATCTTTGTTGCTGTCCCTATGGTAATCTAAAATCTGGCAGACATACGAAACAGTTGGTTTTGTTTTCCTTATTGTACTAGTTTTATTTATTATATCTCATATTAAATGGCTGTCGTTATAGCTAAACAAATAAAATATACTTTGTTTTCCTCTTGCTTTCCAAAGTCACAACGTTAATCAGGTGTTATTTATTTTATTCTCCGTTTCCAGAAATATTAATGGCGTCTCTACATTTAATTGCAAAATAACCAAAGTTTTACATCTATTTATTATTCATAGGTGTTTAGTTTCAATAATATTCTAAAGATGCCTTTGTTCAAGATACCTTCTAAGACAGGAGAAGACACACCAAAGCTTACAAATCAACAAAAATATTATTTGAAACATACAAATAACAGTAAAAAATATGTGACATCTGAAGAATTAACATTGCAAGAAGCGAACATGATGTTTCAAATAGAAAAGCAAATGCAACAATAAAACCTAATAATTAAGTAATTTAGAAAGATTCCACAACCTCTTAAATGTAAATCATATTTTTCTGGGGGATTCGTTTTCATACAGTGAGTCTCAAATATTGACAGAAGTTTCCTACTAGTGTTATTGGATGAATACAGGTTATACAAATGCAGAAATACGGTTATATATTTATCCGTGTTAGATAGATAGAAAAAAAACAAGGCTACAGAATAAATGAAAAAACGCACAGGATACTAAACATATAAACGTAAAACTATATTCAGATTTTGTAAGATGAAACTTGGGGTAAGAATTGAAAAAGTTTAAAACATCACCTCCGAGAAAAATAGAAATTAAAGAAAAAAAGAACATTATAGAAAATGGTTGTTTAATGGATATTTAAAATGTGTGTAAATACTTAACGTATTATCTATATTACAGAGTGTATTAAGTTATCTTCGAAATGACTTGAACATGTTACGAGTTGCAAGTAGATGAACGTGTAGACGCCATCAAGCAATTAAATATAAGTAAGACCAGGTTTACGGGTAGTATTAATTTAAAGTAAGTTTTATTTAAATATACGTCATCCAAAAAAGTGAAATATCTAAAGAAAAAATTGATTGCAAGTAGTAAGCTGATTTGTTAATTTCTCAGGTATTACTTGTAATTATGCCTACATATTTTTAACTGATTCTGTAATAATTGAAGTCTAGGTGCTTGTTACTGTGCTATTTTCTTAATGGAATTTTCGTGTGAAATTCACTTTTTGTGGTAGTTATTCTTACTAAATTTGTTATTAAATGTAAAGAATAGTTACAGAACATACTCCCTTTCTCATGTTTAGAATGGGTTTCTAAATAATAACGTTATTGTTTCAAGGCAATAACATTTAAACACAATTACGGAAATCTTCTGAATACCCGTTCATTACGAGTCTCTGTCGCCCTGTTAACGACGAAATATATCATTTTAAATATAAACGTTAAATACCAATGGGAACAAATCTATAATGCAAGCGCCACACATATGTGAAAATTGTATTTACAAATAAAGCCTTTCAAACTAAACATTCTATTAACAAAATAAGCGTTAACACTAAAAAAATATTTTATATTGAAGTTTTACTGACCAAATGATGCAGATGGTTTCTGCGACGTATGCTTCAATAAAGCTACGAGGTTCCTTTAATACGTTTCAGTCTTTTTTGTGCAGGTATTTGAAATTGTCGTAAATTATTGATAATTCAGTATATTGTTACTATACATCTCATGAAAGGGATGCCCGATTTTTATGATTTCAGGTATAATGAACAGTTACAACAGAAATTGGAATATATTTTACTACACTCTGATTGTCACAGCTGGTGAATTTAAAATATGCAATCTAGACGGGAGAACATTTCAAAGAGGGATATGCGATGAAATTCTGTTTAAAACTTGAAGAAAAATTCCACAGGAACGTATGGAATGCTTCATACTGCTTTTGGACATTTTTGTATGAATCAAGCATTTATCTTTGAGTAGCATACGAGATTCGAAGAAGACAGGGAGTCTGTGAGGGATGATGAGAAATGTGGGAGGAGTAAGAGAAGCCAGAACACCAGAGTTGATTAACATGAATTAGTATATAACAATGCTTCTGTGTCTATAAAGACAATAAGTGCACAGGTTTATGTCAGTGTAAAAACTGCACACACACTTATTCGCAAGGAACTACAGATGCGGAAAATATTGCGCAAAATTTTGTCTAAGAGTTAACCATTCCTGGTCACAGACTATTTTACAAAAATGAGCATCACGACAGTGCCCCACTCTCCCTATATGCCATGTTTGCATCTTGTGACCTGCGGTTATTCGTAAAGCTCAAGAGAATGTCGTTATAAAACAATTGAACAGATTGAAAACGCTGGGACGAGAACCATTGACAGATTCACAAAAGAAGCTTACATGGTGCCTTCCTGAAGTTGTGGGTATGATACAAGTTATATTATAATCGGAGGAAATTACTTCAAAGTGGACTACAATTTTCTGTGCGTCCATTCAATAAATATGGCCATACGAAAAAAAATCTGAAAATGTATGTATGCCACTTTAAGATATATTGGAAAGATTAAAATATAAAGAAAATAATATGGAGTATATGCAGTGGGGTCAAGAAGAAAGTCCTCATATGTAATGTTTTCAAAAGCTCAATCGAATGTGATTATTTAAAAAACCTCATTTGATTCACCTTCTATTCCTCTATAATTTTACCTCCTTGTATTTGATTTTTAATTGAAATATCATAGTGTTAACGTCAATTTAAATTAATAACTTCAAACCGTAAAGACCAAATAAAAAACGCGGCAGCAAGAAATCAGCTTGAAAACATCTTAAAATATTCACTTTTAAGGCTACAATGTATCTCTAATGGTAATTTTTGTTGTTCCAGATTATACAATGTAACATTTAGTCCATACTATTTTCGTGATCCTCGGGAGCTCATTAATCTCAACCTTTCGTGTTTATCAAATAGGAGTATAAAAGGGAAATCAATTGAAGTATAGGTTGTTTAAACAGTCACATTTAATTTAGCTTAAATTTGCGGTTTTTGAAAAGGTTACAAGTGCGTTTTGGCGCAGTGAATGAAGTCAATAATTTTTAAGCAAATACATATGCGGTTAAATAACAAAGTGAAAGTCATATATATAAATCGTAGATATTTTTTATATATACAAATTTTAAAGTCTGTCGATGGCGCAACTATATACACTAAGCCTAAATATCTGAAATTTAAATAATTCTTTATACACATGAATAGAATATACTTTTAACTAATCATTATAAAGTATTTCTTTTATACAAAATACCCAAACTAATTATTGAATAGTTATATGATATAAACTCATTTGACGCTGAGCTATATAACTTTTATATGGAAATAATTTAATATACATTCAACAAGACACGTTGAAAATATACTTGAAAAAGATTTAGTGAATAATTTCGAAGCAAATACATATGCTGTTGAATAACAACAATATGGTCTGCAGATTAAAGAAATAGGCTTACAGAGTGAAAGTCATATATATAAATTGTAGATATCTTTTTTATATATACAAATTTTAAAGTCTGTAGATCAAACATTCTTTGAGTATATAGGTTGAGAAGTGTCCGCATACACATTCTCATTTTTCTAGATAGCATTTCGTATGAATTAAATGATTCTATTTTTGACATCGTCTTTTCTCGATATCTTTTTAAATTAGAATCCGTATATTGATGCGTCTACTTTCACTAAAGTTATCAACCAGATCACTGAAAAAATCGGGATATGACGAAAAACTTAACCAATAAATTTCAAGTAAGCAGACGATAAAATAATTCAACCTATTTCTTAACTAAGCTACGAGAACATTATTATTCAAGCAATTGATCGACTATTTAAACAACATGGATTTATCGCAGCTTAGTGACAAACTATATTCTGTAGAAAAAGTGATAGTATTCTGGGAAGAGGAAAATCATTGACGAAATTAATAGTTGCTAGATACGAGCATCTTTGCAATAAAAAATTGACTATAAGCTAGCTCTGGAGATGAAAGTTAAAATATAGTAAAAAAACCTCCGCTACATAAAAAATATTTTAAAAAATCATAAAATTCCCTTCTCAATTAAAATCTAACAGTTTGTTAACGTTTCTTAACAAAATCATAAACATGTCACTTCAAAACTTAAGAAATCTACATAAAAACAACAAAAAACACCTTTCACATTTAATAGTTGTTTTTTTTTTTTGCCGTTGAAAAAAAACTGGAGCATTAGTAGAGGTTACATTGAAATTTAACTTAGATTATATGATATAAACTCATTTGAAGCGAAAATGATGTTTCAAATAGAAAAGCAAATGCAACAATAAAACCTAATAATTAAGTAAATTAGAAAGAATCCTAAAACCTCTTAAATGTAAATCATATTTTTCTGGGGAATTCGTTTTTATACAGTGAGTCTCAATTCCGTAGTATTTTGTTACTTATACGGATAAGTTACCGTGCTGAAATAATTATGCGTTTATTTTGGAACCCATCGTCATCAGTGAAAGGCGAGGGTTTTGTTATATATCTGTACTTCAATAACAATTAAAAATTTAATAAACAAATATATCGTTACTATGTAATATAAATTGGAAGAATATTTAAAATAGCACGGCATCTTCTCTACATAAACACTTTTATTTCATGTCCTATCTTTAAAATGTAATTTTAACAACCCAAAAGATAAAACATTTAGATAAATATTTATTCTTGAAAATGTGCATAAATTGAGTGGCATTTTTATTAATTTTCTTCTGAAGATGTTAGTAACATTATTTATTAAAATGTCTTCTTTCTTTTTAATTTTGTCTTCCTGTTCTTCGTCATATCTGTTATATTCTCGGAAACGCTCCTCAAGGTTCGGCTTAAACACGGTAACATAAGATCTTTTAAGTGCCAGAATACTTTCTAGAAAGACACTGGGCACCTATCACCGGTACGAAGTTTTCATTTTCAGCATCTCAAATGTAAGTGTTTCAGCGGAGCGAACTAGGTTTTAACTTAGAACGCCTATGTTAGTAGTAAATGTCATCAACCACTTAATCACCATCAACTGCAATAATAATAAGTATACTTTTAAAAATAATAATATATCTTAATATTTTGGATATTTAACTCTTATTACAGGGTGGATAAATAAAATTGTCGCCATAGAAAAAACATTATGATCCCATTTACGTTTAATTAAAATCGGTTTTCTTTTTTATTGTTGCAGACCACCTATTAGTTGGCCATATATAAATCCTATAAGCGATAGAAGCCTTCTATCAGGTCTACAAGTGATACAATATTCAATGAGTGAGATTGAAGAGGCCCCGCTCTACAACTCATGCATTCTACCGATCGAAGTTATGGCAACAGGACTATTGCCAGCACTCTAAAAATACATATCTAATAACAGGGGCGTGCACAGGGTAATGAAAACATAGTTTTTGGTCAACTGTATGGCCTTCGGTGTGTTTTCAAGTGAGGGCTACATCTTGCGCCCTCGCATCTTCGAAGTCGGCTTGAAAGCAACTCCAATATATACCTGAATGTGCTAAAAAGTGTAATGATTCTCTGATGCCATCAGGTGGCTGGTGACAATCCTTGGGTGTGGCATCAGGACTCGCCGCTAGCCTACAAGTCCAAAGGCTCATTACCCCCTTCTCTTCCGACCTGAATCCGCTAAACTGGTTTGTTTGGTCACACGTCGATAACATCGCCGACATGATTTCCCACTACACGAAAGCCAGCCTGATCGCCGCATACTTCAAGTATTCGCCGAGCTCTCATCGGCTCTTCTGGAAAAGGCATGCTCCAATTTCCGGTGAATACGTTTTAAGCTTGCTACATTGAATAGATGTCAACTCTACTATATAAACAAGTTACCTGGATTGATTTTTTTCAATAAGAGTTTTAAATTTGTCGTGTTGTTAGTTTTAGAGCGACACAATAACATTTTTAATATTTAATTGACACAGTCCTCAACGCATACGAATAGTGACATTTTTTTTATGCATGCATAATTACAGACACATTTCGCCACACTTGACGATTTGAAAATCACCCCTTCTCAGGTACATGCTATTATAAAAAAAAAACCTAGACACCTCAAAAGCATGTGGACCAGATCTCATCCCGGCTGTGCTATTAAAAAAATGCTCTGCCGAGGTTGCTCCAGTTCTGTCCAATCTTTACAATAAATGCCTTAACGAATCTTGTTTTCCCGACTGCTGGAAAACCGCCTCTGTGGTACCAGTCTTCAAGAATTCTGGTGAAAGGACTGACCCACTAAAGTATCGCCCCATTAGCCTCCTCCCGCTTGTCGCCAAAATATTTGAGTCCTTAGTAAATCAAGCTCTAGTCCAGCACCTAACAGCTGCTAAACTCCTGACTGACAAACAATATGGATTCAGACAAGCCCGTTCAACAGCAGATATCTTAACTGTAGTTTCTGAACGTATATACCGTTCATTGGATAAAACAGGGAAAGGTAGAGCGGTGGCCCTTGATATATCTAAGGCTTTTGACAGGGTATGGCACGATGGTCTTCTAAGGAAAATTAGATCATATGGAATCACTGGAAAAATTCATAATGTAATTAAATCCTTCTTAAGTAATAGAAAAATCAAAGTTGTCCTCGAGGGACGTACATCCAAACAATATGACATAAATGCGGGAGTACCTCAGGGGTCTATCCTTGGACCTCTATTATTCCTAATATTCATAAACGACCTCCCTGATAAAATTGTTTCGGAGATGAGTATATTTGCCGATGACAGCATATAATATGAGGGGAAAACAAATGAACACATATCCAAGGAAATGGCAGAAACACTAGAGGATTACCTCCAATCCATAGTGGAATGGGGACAAAAATGGTTAGTCGCATTCAATGCTGCTAAGACTAAGCTTGTTTCCTTCAATAACTACAAGAAACCTTCTCTACCACCAATAGCAATGGCCAAGAACACATTGCCTGAAAGTACTTCTTTTAAACTCCTCGGCCTAACGTTTACAGGGAATATGAACTGGAATAGATACATTGAGAGCATTGCCAAGGCTGCTGCAAGGAAGGTTGGCTCCCTCTACCGTGCTAGAAAAAATACTTACGCCTGACAGTATCCTATACCTCTATAAGGCAACCATTCGCCCATGTATGGAGTACTGTTGTCACATCTGGGCTGGTGCATCTGCTGCTTGTCTCTCGCTCCTGGACAGGGTTCAAAAGAGAGTCGCCAACCTGATAGGTCCTGAACTGTCATCTAGGCTTCAACCTCTGTCCCATCGACGAGATGTTGCATCCCTCTGCCTGTTCTACAAATACTTTAATGGTGAATGCTCTGACGAACTGCAAACACTTGTACCTCCCCGACGTAACTACCCCCGACAAACCCGACAAGCTACTGAGTCTCATCCCTTTACAGTAGAGATCCCTAGGTGCAAGAAAGCCTTTTACTCCAATAGTTTCTTCCCCAGAACTGCAAGTCTTTGGAACTCCCTTCCGGGATTCTGCTTTCCCAACTGCACTGATATGCAGAAGTTCAAGTGTAATGTTAACAAACATCTTTCTACTCTTCTCGCTTGATAATGACCCCGCTAATTAAGTCCCTAATAGTAGCCCCCTGCTTCAAAGTGGCACTGTGCCTTGTTTGGGGTGAAAATTGAATAAAAAAATATCTATGGCATTCGACAAGATAAATACAATTTATTCATATCTACCATCTACTGTATAAGCAAACAATGTAAATACTAACCAGCAGCGAATTAAATTAAATAATAGTCAAGCCACATTTATGCAATTCCATCCTAATTATTTCTTTGAAACTTTTAGAGGTTCTCCTTAATAATATTTCAGAGCGATTTATATTTAATAAGTGAAAGAATCCAAGCCCTACATTAGTTACAATTCTTACTCATCAGTGTGACAACGTGTTCTGTTGGTATATATATATATATGGTGATAAAAAGGAAATTAGTATACCGACGAGAAAAAAAGATGAAAATGGAACAGAATCACACGTTCATCATCGTTTCAACATTTATTTAAAGAATTCTTCAAGATGAACGAATAGGAAAAATAAAATACCTGTAAAATATTTGAAAAAAAATATTTTCCAATATTGTACTGGTATTTTTCTTCTATTCTCTTTTTTGTCCAGAAGAAGTATTTCAATTCCATATAGCCGAAACGTTGATGAACGTGTAAGTTTGTTTCTCTCTCTTTCTCTCTCTCTATCTTTCTCTGTATCTCTTTATATATATATATATATATATATATATATATATATATATATATATATATAATATTTATATACTAGCAATACGCCAGGCGTTACCCGGTCCTAAAATACACGTAAACATAGTATTTTAATTTATGCAGATTGCGCATGTATTATTACAGAATAAACTGTATATTAGAGGAAATAATTTGCTCGGTAAACAAATACACAAAAAAAAGATACATAACTACAATACTGATAACGTAGTTAATCAAATCTCGTCTGTGTTTGTTTACAAGATTCCGTTATTGGACATTTGGGTTTGACGATGAATACCCTGCAAAAGTCTCTTCTGATTAATGTTTTGTTTTATAATATGAAAACTAAGTAATGATTTGCGGTGATTTTAAATGTTACCTTTTTTTAATCGTAAATTGAACTCATTAATAAGAGACATTCTAAATAATATGATAAGGTACACCCTGTCTAAATCAGGGAACCGTTCAATATGTAGTCAAATGCTTACTACTGAGTTATTTCTCCAGATGACAGTAGATCTGCTTTTTTATTTTTTTTTTTAAGTAGAAATCATTTTGCTATGAATTTAATCTCCCTTTATTTGCTCAGAATTATCTCCCTTGACCGGTACAACGTAAACTATTACACTGTATAACTTCTTTTTTTATCTATAAGAAATAAGTACTATTTTTTAGATAGAATTTTGTAAATGAATTTCTGCTCAAATCTTTTCTGAGAACATTGTCAAACATATGAATAAGTTTTGTGTGTAATTTTAAAATATAAGATCAGCCATTTCGGAACTCAAACTTCCCACAAAACATGGTGAAAGTAAAAGCAACTATGGAAGGCAATAATTGTTTAGAATGCAGTTAGGAGAGCCGGAGTCTTTATACAGTAGAGTTTGGCCGAAACGTCGTGAAAAAACAACTAACAGATCAGGATAATAGTCTACATTAAATAGATGAATATATGTATATATATATATATATATATATATATATATATATATATATATATATATATATATATACACCCATTTATTTATATTCATATTACATATATATTCATTTATTTATTTCGGACTATCATCCTCATGTTATATATATATATATATATATATATATATATATATATATATATATATGTGTGTGTGTGTGTGCGTATGTGTGTGTGTGTTTCTGTGTGTGCGTGTTTCTATGTGTGTGTTTCTCTGTGTAAGAGAAGGTTTTAGTCGTCTTTTAATTTCATGGATACAACCAAATATCTCAAAATTCCCACTAAGTTTGGATTATTTCCTTGACATAGCATCCACTTTTGTCAGTTGACTCGATTTTAATTACTTGTAAATCCCCGGAATATTACTTTTATTGGAGGAAACATTTGCATTTAAATACATCACAAAAAGAAAAATTGGAATGTTCTGCAGATACTCATGAATAAAAAAACGTTATAACGTTGCAAGTATTTACTTTTTATAGTATCATATAATGTCATTTCGATGGGGAAAACGAATCTATGAAACAATAAAAAACGTTAATGTTTTTTTTAAAGAACAACGAGAATTCCTATTATAAGTACATTTTATCAACGCGATTAGTGATGAAAATGCCATTACCCATAAAACTGTGAAAGGCCGACAGAAAAATAGATTTAAAATAAAATTCGTCAAGCTTATCCGACATTTTTAAACATTTATGAAAATACTGTTTTTCAATAAATCCTTTCATATTCAACCTAAATCTCCCAATGCAATGAAAATGTTATTATAATTTATTCAAACTTATAATGACTAGGAGGGCCTATAAAAAATCCTCAAATGGCTTATTCATATGTAATATATTGATGTCGACATCTGCAGATGTTCAGCGTAAATGAAGACGCGTTGATAAAATTGTAGCTGTTTTGTTAAAACTAAAAATGATTTATCTAAGCTAGCAGGGAAGTAAGGTACACTTAAATATGATATTTTAATTTTTGCGTATTTATTATGTATTATTATTATAGAGTTAATGTTTTATCAAATTTTATATATTATGCAAAGCTAAAGTTTGAAAATATTTTTCTGAACCGTCACGCTTAAATGTGATGTAATAGTGCATATTATTCTAGCATATTCAAGTTATAGAAAGAGTTTTCCTTTATTTTTTTTTCTGATATGAAATGAAGTTTTCTTCTGTTTAGCAATCTTAGCTTAATGAATTAATTTTCTGTCCTCGGTTACGCTTCCATTTCAAATGTTTTACAGATTTTTACGTTTTTATGCTATTTATGATACAAAAACGAAAGTATAAAAACAAAAAAAGATGTTAATATTAAAAGCAAATCAACAATAACGCGTACATTTAATCAATGAATAAAATGAAACATAACGTTATATTTAAAATAAAATTTTATTAAAAATGTTACATAAAACCACATTAATAAATTTCACCCATGCTTAAAAACATAAATAAAATAAACTGGCTTATAACTGTCAGGAGAAAGATTGAAAGTGTTTCATACGTTTGTAAACCTAAAGATTTGGTTTGCCATGTTTTATTGTTCGATAGTAATGCATTTGTGCGCCTTCGTTGTAATTTAAAGGACATATTTTTCTTAATCTAACGCGCAGGATAAAAATGCAATCATATAGGTTGTAAGTTAATATCTAACTATATTTCTGCAGACCTTACACGTTTAACTTTATTTATCAGAAGTAGGTTAAAGGCGGGCTAGGAGCCCACCTTAAGCAATGATTTCAACCATTACTCCATTTGACGTCTCACACAGCTCTAAATAGGTGCGATCTATTGAGGTGTACCTGGCTATAACATATTACAAGCATATCTGTGTATAATAAAAGATAAAAACACAGAAGGTAAAAAGCAAAATGTTTATTTTTGGTCTTGTATTTTGTTTGTATATTTTTATAATTTGGTTTTGGCCCGACCAAGTGTTTAAAATTTGCCTTCGAGTAACTTTGAAGTGTAGACAATTGAAACGTTCAAACATCAATTTCCTCGAAGCAATTTCATTTTTCTTATCGAGAACGAACAATTAATTACACAAAGAAATTTCATTCAGAAAAGCTTAGATTTTTTTACATTGGCTGTTTTGTGAGATGACTCACAGTTTTAGAACATTAAAAGAAATTAAGAATGAAAACTTATTCTTAATCATGAATGTATACGCCTCATGTTAGGACATAAATAATATACATACGAGAAATATAAACATTGCTTTATCCTCGAAATTACAAATGTATACGACGTAAAAACTATTATTTTTATACATAATTTTACGTAAAATTTTACTTTCTAACATCTATATTTAAACATATTTCGAATTTTAAACAATCATTGAAGAATCCGTCAGTATTAAAAAATAACTTTCCGGCAATTTTTATGAAATGTTGAGAATTATTTAATATTAAACATATTTTAAGTGAGTTTATTCCATTTTTTTACGAAGGAAACTATTTTAGGTGTTCTTTAGTTTACTCTTTCTTTATTTCACGTTCTTGGGGCGTAGAGTTTCTTTCTATTAACAAAGGTGATGATGATAAAGTCGGAAATAATTACAGCTGTTTTGTAAAAATATATGGACGGATGAATATCGCGTTAACTATCTTCATAAAGATAGCGTAGAGAGTTTTCTTTCTCATACAAGTTGATTGTTTGTTTTCTCGTGTTACATATTTTTTATGCATGAACCTTAAAGGTTTTATTAGTTTTATTATTAGTCCTGGGTCGTTTATCGTGCAATGCTAACTACAAGGCATTGGGAAGGAAGGCACTGAAGGTAGGCATGAAAAGTTTACTCGTCATGCACCATTGTGGGTGCCTCACAAGAGCAGACAAACAATAGCACTGATTAAAATGGGTAATTTAACCGATTTCGATTATAATAAATGTATTTGATGTTTCTGTTGATACTCAGTTAATCTCGGCAAACGCCAACTATTACCTATACCATAATTACGTTAAAACGTCTGTGTTGTCTTTAGGCCACAGAATTTAAGCGATGCTGAATTATCTCGCCTCAGAATAATGGAACTTCTGAGTTGTATGTTCCCGTTTCTTAACTCTGTATTGTTTCCAGTTCTCTTGAATCTTTTCTTGCCAAGAAAATGGAGCAGTGTTGACTCAAGAGAACTAAGGTTACAGTTTACGCGATACTTGCTTCAAAATACATGTTCAAGCATTCTTACTGATAGTATTATTTTTCTCTCCAGGGAGAACATGGGTTTAGTAATATTAGTAAATAATACGCTTATAGATCAACATTTTCCGATAAAAAGAAATGTTTCTTACACAGCGTACATTATATTTGAGGTTAAAATCTCTCGTTCTGAAGATGTGTCTAATTAGCAAAATTAACACATTTTGCGAACGTTTTTGATGGATGGGTTAAAATTTGTCAACAGCAATTATATTTCCGATACTTTAAGTTGCCAGATTCTTATTTTCACACCTTGAAAACCTCTGTAGATATTAGTGACAGCTAAGCGAAAACTACTCTTGTGTTGACACTTCATAAAACACACAAATATCTGAAAAACGAAGACAAATTGTTATAAAAGACCTATGTCGATATCTCTTCAAAATAACGTTTGTCATCGACTTTCACCGTTCGTCTATTTTTTCTTGTTTGTGAGTCTGATAAGAAACTACCATGAGACATTCAATAAACATGTCTCATGGTAGTTTCCATAAACATGAAAAATAAAACTAAATTTATTTTAATAATGCAGAGTGTATTTTATTTCTTAATAATTCGCTATGATCAGTGTTAATCTGAGCTTTAACAAAACGCGTGTATTTCTTTTTTCTCCAACTATTGGTTTAAATATGCTATTGGGATTTTTAAAACCAAATGTATTAATTCAGTATCGTTTGACCATCTACTTAACAATTGTATAAAATTGTTACAAACTCTCACGATTCTTGTTAAAATAGTGTTGCTTCAATTTACAATTCTAGAATTATTTGATATAAGATTATCGAGAATTGTAATCGTTCCAATATGAAAAGTAAATTGTCTCTACTATATAACGAAGTTCTTCCTTTTAAACATATTTGTACAGGATATGTTAATAAAATCTGTCGTCTGAGCTCCGCTCCATGTTCCCTCTTCGCAAAACCACTATCAATACTTTGTTGCCACTCTTTATCTGTGCCTAAACGTGGATTTATTTCATAGAGCTGCATACTTGTGAACTCTCCTCCGCTTGCCTGCTTTTCACTGATGACTCTATTATAAAAAATGTGTTTTTAACGTGAAGAAATATTTACGAACAATAAAAAATTCTGGTGTTATAGATAACAGTCGATGGTAATTTTATTCGTGGGTTTAATGGCCGACATGTTTAAAACATGTGTTTCTTTCTTTAAATCATAAAATAAAACGACTACTAAAAGAAAGCAATGAAATAAATTTCGTTACAAATGAATAAACATCATCGCTGTGACATTTAATCACGTAAAGGTATACATTTTAGGTGTGAGAGATATTTTCGTCGGCCACGGTTAATGTGACATGAAAGGTGTATTTGTAATGTAAAATGGAAACAAATAAAGCATGCATGGTCCCTGTCAGTGCACAGTGAATGAGGCATAATAAAAATGACTAAGTTCAGGATCCCCCCCATTTATCCCCACGTGTACTCAGGGAACCTCAAGTACTGGTGAAAATTAAAAAAACGTGCAGTGTTAGGCCTTAACATATGAAAATTTACGTTCGGCTCCGGGCAAAAAAAGAAATGAATAAGTCCATCATTTGCCCCCTTCACCACATTTAGCCCTAAAAGGCTCCAAGCCTTAACATATTTAAATTTGAGTTCACTACTATGCGAAACTGCTAAATAGACATAAACAAAAAAAATTCGACAAATATAGTAAAATAGTTCCAAAAAATGTCGTGTTTTTATTAGTCTTAAAAAGCCTTTCGGCACACACAAGAGTTATCGCGAAGTATAGACAAAGAAAATTATATAGACATCAGTCAGTTACAACTTTTCTGAAGGTTTTATAAATTTTATAAAAAATAAAATTTATAAAAACGGGTGAGTTTTTTTTTATAATAAGCACAAAATGTAAATTTTAGCCATTTTAACCCGAAAAGAACACTTGGGGGGGCAACCATTGTTTTCAAGAAAATCCGTTGTTTTACTTTTTTTACTCATATCATTTTTAATGTTTGTACAATTTCCAAAAATACAAGGCATAGTTATTGAGAAAAGTGCGAACGGACGAACGGACCATGGTAATTTACAGGTCAACCCTTCTTTTGTCGAGGGACCAAAAATATAATGAAATGATTTATTTAGGCAGGAGTGAACAGACATGTATTGTGCTGTAATTGAATTTCATAATGATGTTTGTATGGATGGAGATATTTATTTCTGACCACATATAATTATGTGACTTAAATATTCGGACATAAAGAGTCATGAGATTAAAACATAGAAATAAAAGAACAGAAACATTTCTGATTTTATTTTAGATGAGGATGGGTTAATCGTATCTTTTGAATTCATCAGACTACTGTTTTCATCTTAATTGAGATTTTCACAATATTTCGATCGATGTACTCTCCGACTTTCTTCAGCTGTATCTTAACGAACGCGGGAATGTTTCTGTCAAACTCGGGAATTTGGACGAACTCTCAAGCGAATCACTTTATATACTTCACGCGAATAGCATACCACTGAAACAATTATCCAGAGAGCATGACATTAACTCCAAAAATTTTAACTAGACACAAAAAGACATTACTAAGCACTCACCACATATTGTATACCATGTATAAAGGGCTTGTCTTAAAAACTTCAAGGAATATGTAATCAACATGACACTAGGGCAGTATTCAACTCTCCGGAAACAACTTGTGAGAGTGAAGTCCCCAAGAGAAAAAAATCATGACTATAAACTGTGTACTTGAAATCCTATGTAAATGTGAAAAAACTATACAATGAAACGTGTCGTCCACTAAAAATACGGTTAGCAGAATATTGAAAATCTGTAGTACGTGGATAGATTGAAAAATCAAGTATAGCTGATAATATCTGGAAGGAAAAAGGAAACAATCTACCATTTTGGGACGAAGTAAAAGTTATAAAACTTATAGACAGAGACGAATGGTCGAGAGTAAGACGACTGAAAGAAGCAGCAATTATGTTGGGAAATAACCAATTACTACGTAGATCTAGTATTGAATTTCATACGATATGAGAACCAATAATTATAAACAATTATATATATAATTATAAACAATTATATATACAAGTTATTAGTATAACATAATATATATATATATATATATATATATATATATATATATATATAGTTAAGTATACGTTATTATATAGCAACAAATATTAATAGTGATATCTAAAAATAGAAATAAAATAGGTTTAAGGCTCCTAGAATTCGTAGCAGAATTGTCCTCAAGGACCCGTGGGGCAGTGGTGAGAGTACTTGGAAAAAATCAGTTGTAAAAAGTGATATTCTCCTGAAGATTCAAAGTTCAATCCTCAGTGGTGTGGGCGACCGAAAAGTACAATTGAGAATTACTTAGGACCTCTACTCAATCCTGGGTGACGGAACGAGTGGGTGTGCCCCCTTTAAAGTAAATATAGGTTTTTCGACTTCGATAAAAGGTCGAAGATTACATCGACCGAAACTTTGTGAAAATCGCACTGAAGATGAGAGCAGTGAATCGAAATAATACAAAGAGACAGTAAATATGCAAATTGAATAATGTAAGTTTGCCTATCACGTGAATATTCTTAATATATAAATATGCTATTTTCGTATGAACTTCTCCCAGAGTTTATAGGATATATATTAAATAATGAAAAAATGCAATTGTGGATGAGCGATATGGCTGTAGGAATAGTTAAGAGATTGGCAATCCTACCGTTTTTTTATTCACTTTCACCCCAAACATGGCATATTGTCACTTTATCGTAAGGGGCTACTAATTGGGACCATGCCTAAAAAAGATTGAGATGTTGGTTTACGTTGCATTTAGACTTCTGCATATCAGTACAGTGTGGGAAGCAGGAAGCCAATTCCAAAATCTAATCGATATAGGGAAGAAAATATTAGATAGAAAACTTTCTGAAATTTATGGACCTCAACAGTTAAGGGGTGTGATTTTGTTGCTAAGCGGGCTTGTTGCGGATATGTACGTCGAGGGGGCACAAATGCAGTTAGTTCATCAGAGCACATTATATTAAAATACTGGTAACACAGGCACAGGTATGCAACATTACGGCGATATCTGGAGCCTAGCTTACAAAGTGGGACCTAATAAGTTGGAGATCCTTTTTAGAAACTATAATATAAGAAGAGACTAGTGATAGATGCACCAGCCCAGATGTGGCAACAATGCTCCATGAATGGGTTAATGGTGACCTTGTAGAGGTACATGATACTTTCAGGCGTGAATAGTTTTCTAACACTATAGAGAGAGTCCACCTTCCTTGTGAATGTTACGTCGAGGAGTTTGAAGGAAGAATTGTGACTTGGAACGTGACCTTACACGATCTTGAACCTCTGATCGCAGCCCAGTTATGATCTTAACACTGGATCGATGCCCAATTATGATTATACTAGTCACCGGGTAATTAATTATGTCGACTGGGCAACCAGGTCTACCAAACGTTGGTACGTCGCGTCACCCAGTGAGTCCTCGTCAAGGCGTTGGAGGACTCTTCTCGGTTGCACAGTCCTCAAGGCCTGTTCTTCTTGATCGTCTAGTTAGTAGTTCTGTTGACTGGGTGTTCGTTGACGGGAACGGGGTCACAAGTGGCAAGTAAAAAGAAATAAAATTACATGGAACAACAGCACATCAGCAAACAAACTCCGGAGGTTAGTTGATATATAATGTATTTAGGAAATTCATAAATGATTATCTACAGACGTATGTACAATTGAAGATTAAATGGAAGCAAGCAATTAGTTTTGTGAATGAGCTTCTTGTTGTTGAAATACTCAGTCGGAGTCGCGGACCGTTGTAATTATCACTAAGGTATTCTGGCTGGTCTCTTCCGAGGTCCTCTGAATTCTATTAAGTTGCAAATTGAGCTCTCTGGCGACCAGCGAGGGGTAGAGAGAAGTTGGGTGGCTGGAGTCCTCTACCGAGACCTTATCTCTGTCTCTCCAGAGATCTATCTCTGTCTTCTCTCTTCTTATCTCCTCTATCTCTCTCTCTCTTTAAATCGAGTTTTACAGATGTTATATAGTAAAACCCTTGAATAATGACGACGCCTACGTTCGTCTTCGACCAATCAAATTGATCCACCTGATTCCTTCTCATTGGTCAATTTGGCCTGTGGCAGGTATTATTTTTCCGCCCCCAATTTCCAAAATCAAATTGACTCCTCCCCAACTTGTCTGACCCCGCCTTCTTTATAATGGTTATTTTTCCATATTATCAACTGATAATCAGAGGAAATATTATTGTTTAGCTTGTAATAGATCCCCAGCTTTCATCTATTTAAAAATATCAGTTTGATATTCTTTCCCCTTTGAATTTATTTGTTTTGTATAAACATCCGTGTGATTTTAAAAAAAAAATATTCTTTACATGTTAGAATTCCCTTTTAGCGCCCAAAATAAGACATTGTTAGATAAGTCATATTATAAAACAATTCATGTCGAACCTTGGGCTGACGTCATGAATTATTTTATCAGGCCCGATCTGTTTCGTGTGTGTGTGTATCTCAGATCCAAAACGATCCGACATTTCACCTGTCATCCAACACATTTCAAGCCGACCGACATTTCAAAGCTCTGATTCGGAATATTTTGTGTTTGGCTCGTGTAGTTCAAACGCGAGCGTATTTTGGTTAAAAAAGTTTTAAGTAATCTTTCGCTTTGAAGTTTAGCAGGCGATTTCTATTTTTATCCCCCGACCGTATGGTATCTCAACAACAAGATTTTGATACATAAAAATATTAACTAAAAAAAAATATTTTTTTCTGTAACCGGTGTTCGGCCGGGATTGATTATCACATTTAACAAAAAACGTCACATCGACCCTACTGATCTGAAGTGACCCCTCTTTGGTGTTACAATCGCCCCCCCATGGGGCGGCGCACTCAACAGTCTTTAACACCCAAAGAGATTCTCCCAACTAATAATACAATTATGGCCTACTCTGAAAGCGAGAATTTATTGCAGAATTACATGCAAAACAAACAACAAAAAATTCATGTCTTGCAGAAGTGGAAAGTTCATAGTTTCGGATAAATGGCTACTGCCTTAACTCAGAGTGTTCAATAACACAGTTCGTTGTGGTGGTTTCATAAGCACAAAGTTCGTTTGTAAAATAAAAAAATTAGTAAAAAAAAGATGTTTATTTTTCCTTTTTTGGGGTATTAAGCATGCAAGTAAGTCCTACTTTTGAAATTACTAAATAATGTTAAAAATATTCAGTAGGTTCAACTTCTTGACATAAGGGTGGAGTTGGGGCAGGTTCTTCGTCGCTCGTCTGTAGCTTCGCCAGGTTAATGCGGACCCTTTGTGATTCCTGACCAGGGCCGCTCCCCTCAGGGCTATGGGTTACCAAGAGGCATCTTGAACATTCACTTCCACTCATCCACTTCTTCAAACAACACATCACTACCATCACTAATACTACTATAACCCCAACTCCACCCGTCAAACCCCCACCATTACCCACTTAGGAGGGTCGCTCGTTGATACTTGCTCAATTATGTGGTCCAACTGACGTTGTAAGCTATCTACATTGACGTCCTCAGTGGCTTTTAACAACTCGGGAAGTTTTACCCTTGTTTGTAATTTAGCCTTCCTAATTAGGGGGTCCCATAAACTGGTGAGATTAGTGAAATAGGTATTCACCCTTTCTAGCCCTGGTATCTCGTTAAGGTACCTCTGTTCCGATTGATAGAAGGCAGGCAATACCACACTCTTACCATAAGCTCCACACCCCTTCTCCAAATCCACCAATGTTATAGGGGGAGACACCTTAACGGAGCCAGAGGGCGCATTCCCACACATCCTCGACATCTCGAATTCTCTCTGGGTGGCCACTGCCCAAGTGCCGTCTGTCACTCGTATGGCCAGGGGCAATAAGTTCTTAGTCGCGATTTCGACCCGGCACAACTGGTTGATTTTACTCTCTTCCCGCTGGTACAACGCCAACACACACGACTCGTGATCTCCTGTTACATATATCGGGCTTGCTGATTGACAAGTGCCCAGCCCATTACTCTGGCATTTCTCAGCCTCCTCTTTATCCAATAGCATGAATCTGTCCCTAGCCATATTAAAAGCTATAAGTTCTAACTCTACACGATATTTGGCCACCACACTCAATTTAGGAGCGGCCATCGGATAGGGAACAGGTAGGGGGATGGCTTGGTAGATTTCATATTTGCTATTTCTATCCCACAGAGGGAGAGAAACAAACACTAAGATCTTATCTTCTAATCGCGCACTACAGCCGAGTGACTGATAGTATTTCCATAGTTCCGTCTCGGGGCCCTTAGGCAGCCCCAGACGGCTGGGCAACTTCCGTTCTATGTCCTCCAACACTTCCTTCAAGTGCTCTGGATTTATAACGCTGGGAGCCAGATGTCCCAACGCCAGTGCATCCAACTGCACTCTGAGGTGTGCCGTCCACCAGGTTAATGCTTGCTCTGTCTGCTTTAGGTGACTCAAGAAATTTGATACCCGGAGATAGTGTTGCAAAAACATCTCCCCCATAGACACCTCAGACTCTATCTTCCGGGAGACCTTAACCACTTCTTCCTGTAAGAATTCAAATTGTTCGATAATGGTGTTCACTGCCACTCGATTTTCGGTTACTGCCCTTCTCGTTATGTTGAGTATGGAGAGCCCTTCTTTATTCACTTGGCTAATGTCTTCTGCCCGTTTTCCACGGCTTTCAGCCTTTGTCGGATACGGTCGACATCTTCCTCAGCGAACACACCGAACAGAGCTCCCAGGGCCTTACCTATGATGGGTATTACTGCCCGTCTATATCGCCCCCCAAGTCTACTTATTCTTCCTAGATAATTTCGGTGATTAATCCACCCGCGTTTTAAGTACCGTACTTCCTCTTCCAAAGGCTGTAAGATTCGGATATACTCCTCCAGGTTCCCATAAGTAGCCACCAGGCGTTGTCTCGCCGAATCGAACTAATCAATCCCTCTCATGAATTCTTGGCCCACTCGCTCCCCAGGTCCTAAATCGCTAACTAGCGTCACCAACCACTTCGACTGAGAAATCATCACCTCGCTAGTCTTTTTGAAGATAACCCCTTTTCCGATTCTAAGGGCTCTTGCCGTCATCACCAGTATCGTCATTGTCATCAGGTACGTCATCCCGAGTCGAGTCATACCTGAAAAGGGAGGAAACAGATCCTCTTTAGGTTACCGTATTCTACCAGATTGATATGTTTAACATTAAAGTCAAGGGCGATTTCGGTAACTTCTTTTCTTTTTCCCTACCACTTCTCAATCACCTTAACTCGCCCCCAACTCTATTCCCTACACTGGCTCCGTGATATGTTTTTGAGGAAGATCCGTCTCACACAGATGCCCGAACATCACGGAGTCCGGCGCCGGAACGCCCCATCCGTCGGCAGCGACCTAGCCAGACAGGGCCTTTTCCCAGCCACGCCGCCTCACCGAAAAACGTAGACGGTCAAACCCCGAACAACTCCCGATGCCGATCGCCTTCCTCGTAGTTGCACCGCTAGCCAAGGGGCACCCTCTTATCAGAGGTCCCCCCTGTATCCAGCCACCGCCGCGGACATAGGGGCCGGTAACAACGGGCCCCCTTGGGACCCGTCCGTTCTCAGCACTTTCTTTCTGGGAACCGCCCAGGGCGGCGCCCCCCACCTGGTGGGACACCCTTTCGTTGCGTGTCCATCAGGGTGGTAGGTGAAGCATAACCACTCACCTCTGCCGGGAGTCGGTTGAGAGCGGCCATGTTGGGGCTCCTTAGCTCCCTTGTTTGGCCTCGTACCTCTCTTCTGGGGCTGCACTGAAAGATTCTTTGCATTGCTCCCCAGCTTCGCGTCTCTCGCTGCTCTGCACCATCTGGTCTTATGACCGAACTGCCCGCATTTACTACAGCTCGGTCCCAACGAGCGAGGTGGTCTCCCATACCTCGTGGGGCACTCTACAGCTCGGTGCCCTTCAATCTGGCAGGTCCAACAGACCAAGCCATATCTGCCAGAAGTGGATTTGTAAAACCCATGTGCAAGGCTCCAATCCCTTCGGTTGGGGTCAGCCTCAGCCTCTCAATCCTCCACGTCCTCCCCCCATGGTTGGACGTCTGGGACTTACTTCTTCCGACCTTCTTCATGGTCGAGTGTGAGCTGGGGTGGGGCTTCGGTGCGGACCTCTCCTAGCACCTCGGCCAGTTCTACCACCTCCTCACCCGCCTTCTGTCTGAGTCTGAGCAACTCCCTCATCGCCTCGATGGCCGTTCTTTCACTGGAGTACTCGTTCTCCAGTTGCCGACGGAGTACGGACCAGGTAAGGGCGGCACTTTCAGACATCTTCCGCCCTATAAATCTCGAGACTGGCCTCTCTGTCGCCTCGTAGGCCAGAAGGACAGTCTCTGCATCATGCAAGCTATACACAATTCTTTTTTTTATGTATAGCCTGTAGCCATTCGGCCATGTTCCCGGGATGTCCTCTGAAGGGACGAATCCGAAGTTTTCCCAGCAAAGCCCGGAAATTCTACGTCACCCTCGGAGACCCTGGCCTCTCTTCCTCCGTCACCCAGGTGCTATCTATCCGCTCCTGGATTCTATCTAACCACTCCGTCGCGGATGTTTCCAGCGACTCCGCCCTCTTAGCCTCAATTTTAGTCACCTCCCCCTCTGGTTGGACGTCTGGGACTTCCTTCTTCCGTCCTTCTCCCATCCGAAACCGCCCCAGTCTCCGTTGCCACCCTCTCTACTACCCCTAAAGCCTTACTCTTACTCTTGCCCGTTTCAGACATTCTTTGTTTTTAAAATTGATGCCTCCAGGCGCCCCCAAACCACTGCGAGAAAAACCCAAGTCAAAAAATCACAAGAAAAATAAGAGGGTCCCCCCTATATCCCGCTTCGCTTCAGGTTCCGAGGGTCGAGTTCCCATAGTTCGAGGTCTGTAGATATATTCTCAAAAAGTTTCTAATGTTCAATGTCGTAGTTTGCGATTTTTTTTACTTCAAGACGTTGTGCCGTGGTAGTTTTTGGTGTTGATTAGTTTTCTCCTCCTAAGATGCTGTGTGGTCGTAGTTTTTTTTTCTGGGTTGATTCACTACTTCAATTTAAATGACGTTGTGTCGTAGTTTATGATTTCCTCTCCTTAACTGACGTTGCGCCGTGGTTTTTCTTCTGATCCTTCTCTCCGGTTGATGTGCCGTAGAAACCTTTCAGGGTCAAGATCCTGGCCACGGCACCAAATGTGACCTTGAACGTGACCTTACACGACCTTGAACCTCTGATCGCGGCCCAGTTATGATCTTAACACTGGGTCGATGCCCAATTATGATTATACTAGTCACCGGGTAATTAATTATGTCGACTGGGCAACCAGGTCTACCAAACGTTGGTACGTCGCGTCACCCAGTGAGTCCTCGTCAAGGCGTTGGAGGACTCTACTCGGTTGCACGGTCCTCAAGGCCTGTTCTTCTTGATCGTCTAGTTGGTCGTCCTGTTGACTGGGTGTTCGTTGATGGGAACGGGGTTACAAGTGGCAAGTAAAAAGAAATAAAATTACATGGAACAACAGCACATCAGCAAACAAACTCCGGAGGTAAGTTGATATATAATGTATTTAGGAAATTCATAAATGATTATCTACAGACGTATGTACAATTGAAGATTAAATGGAAGCAAGCAATTAGTTTTGTGAATGAGCTTCTTGTTGTTGAAATACTCGGTCGGAGTCGCGGACCGTTGTAATTATCACTAAGATGTTCTGGCTGGTCTCTTCCGAGGTCCTCTGAATTCTATTAAGTTGCAAATTGAGCTCTCTGGCGAACAGCGAGGGGTAGAGAGAAGTTGAGTGGCTGGAGTCCTCTACCGAGACCTTATCTCTGTCTCTCCAGAGATCTATCTCTGTCTTCTCTCTTCTTATCTCCTCTATCTCGCTCTCTTTAAATCGAGTTTTACAGATCTTATATAGTAAAACCCTTGAATAATGACGACGCCTACGTTCGTCTTCGACCAATCAAATTGATTGATAAAAATCCACCTGATTCCTTCTCATTGGTCAATTTGGCCTGTGGCAGGTATTATTTTTCCGCCCTCAATTTCCAAAATCAAATTGACTCCTCCCCAACTTGTCTGACCCCGCCTTCTTTATAATATTTTTTCCATATTATCAACTGATAATCAGAGGAAATATTATTGTTTAGCTTGTAATAGATCCCCAGCTTTAATCTATTAAAAAATATCCGTTTGATATTCTTTCCCCTTTGAATTTATTTGTTTTGTTAAAACATCCGTGTGATTTTTAAAAAATATTTTTTACATGTTAGAATTCCCTTTTAGCGACCAAAACAATTTGCCAAAAGACATTGTTAGATAAGTCATATTGAAAAACAATTCATGTCGAACCTTGGGCTGACGTCATAAATTCTTTTATCAGGCCCGATCTGTTTCGTGTGTGTGTGTGTATCTCAGATCAAAAACGATCCGACATTTCACCTGTCATCCAACACATTTCAAGCCGACCGACGTTTCAAAGCTCTGATTCGGAATATTTTGTGTTTGGCTCGTGTAGTTCAAACGCGAGCGTATTTTGGTTAAAAAAATGTTTTAAGTAATCTTTCGCTTTGAAGTTTAGCAGGCGATTTCTATTTTTATCCCCCGACCGTATGGTATCTCAACAACAAGATTTTGATACATAAAAATATTAACTAAAAAAAATTATTTTTTTTCTGTAACCGGTGTTCGCCCGGGATTGATTATCACATTTAACAAAAAACGTCACATCGACCCTACTGATCTGAAGTGACCCCTCTTTGGTGTTACAGAATTCTCAGACAGGGAGTTATTATTTATGGATACTAGTGGTTGAAGAGGCTTCTTGTAATTGTATAAAGAGAGCAGCTTGTTTTACAAGTGTGATATTATAAAGTGACCCTGGGGTGGATTTGAGCCACTAAGTGCTAAGAGGGGGAATAGTAAATTGAAGAGGAAATAGCTTAGAATAAACAAAGAAATCGGAAATATCCTACAATCAACAATAGATAGTAAATAGTAAACAATAACAATAGAAACCTACTGATAAAAAAGGGAAGGGTAGTTTCCGGTAGCCAGAGTTGGGTGGGCGACCTGAAAGACCAAAACAGATGAGACAGTCGGTTGAGATCTGTATGCGCTAGACGACGGATGGGAGTTAATAACGACTACAGTTGAACAGTTATAGAGTTGACTGTGAAATAGGGTCGTGAAACAATTTTAGAATTGAGATCTAGATTCGCTAGACGACGGTTGGGAGTTGATCACGACTACAGTTGAACAGTTATACAGTTGACTGTGAAATAGAGCCGTGTATAATTTAAAATTGACTGTGAAATGTAACATCAATCGGACGGGGAGAAGACACACACATACTCTCACAAGTCCAACAGTCAATGTATATGTGAACATTGGCGTTTGTATTTTTCCTTTCTTTGTTCATATTTGTACTTTTGTGAAACCACGCGGTGTTCTCACCGACAGTCGCCAGCAAGAAAGTGACGATCCGGCGATGAACGAAAAATCCTAAGTTCAAGACGTTGGGACTCGGCGATCCGACGAGGGAACCACACGTCGGGTTACAATGGTGCCGTTATGCCTTAGATCGACCTTCAGGCGATTTCACGAAAAAAGGGACACGCAGAAAAAAATTAAAACAGCGGAATCAATTTCGAAAAAAAAATCAACTACACAAACAACAAAAAAAATCTCGAACACAAAAAGAAGAAAGTGAAAAAAACACGAGCGCGCTTTCATTACAAAATTCGGAGAGAGAGAGAGAGAGACGCAGAAAAAAATGAAACCACAGGGAAAAAAACCCAACTCCGGGAACATAAAAAGTGAATAAAACCAAAAACACGCAAAGCAACCGAGGAGGAAGAAGAAACAATTAAAAAAAAAGGAAAATCGAGATGACAAAATAGATACGCGGTGAGTGGCTGTTTTTGTTTTGCTGTGCACAGAAAAAAATCGGCAATTTAAGGCCAATTTATTTTTTCATTTTAATGAAATATTTTTCTACCTTCTTTTTGTTTAGTTTTGTTAGCATGTGTAGATATTTTCTTGCCTCATATAAAATGTGCGAATACAGGTTTTTCCATGTGTGATACATTGGGAGAGAGAAAGAGAGAGAAAGAGAGAGGGGTTCGTAGCGTTTTAAGAAGACAGTGTGGAAATCAGCTAGGTGCGACCGGACAATGAAAAAAAAGGGAGTGACGGGGTGGAGGAAGTAAGCCAAGATAGAAAAAATCGAGAGGGGTGTCAAGAGATTGACGACTACAATGAAAAGTGTTGGAGTGAGAAGCTTAGTAGATGGGAAAGAGGGTAGTCGAAAAAAATGTAAGATGGGCGTGGGGGTCGCGCACATTTGTGTGAACAGTAATTTGATTTTTTAATATAGTGGGATTCGTCGCAGTTTTTCTATATTTCTTACGTTTATACTCAAAGAGATAGGAGAAACTGTGCTGTTTTTTTTTTAAGTAAGACAGAAACAATGTTATTCTTTTTTATACCTATTTTTTCTATATCGTTGATCATTTTTTCCTCTTGTTGTTAGGATTGATTTTTTCATCTCTGTTGGAAGGTCGCTCCAGGTGGAATTGAGAGTAGGGACAGGGTGCAACATGCTAGTGTGGACTTTCTCCCATGAGGGAGAGTATACTTATTTCGGGAGAGTTTGATATTAGATAGTGCCTTTTATTGAGGGAACTTAAAAGTGAGGGGAGCAATTCACATATTGTGGAGTGTTTTCTCCCCACGTGTTAACTAGGAACATGAGATGTGGCCACATGCATCAACTCCTGGTGCACGGATTGCGTTCATTCGGTGTTAAAGTGGTATCGGAAAGTATGGCGGTGCGCCCCTTTGTTACTTTGTGGAAATGTAAGCCTATGATAGGAATTGCTAAACATGTCAATTTTTGTCCATATAGAGGTCTTCTATATTTGTGGCAATGCTGCGTCTTCCCGTCTTTTCACTCACGGTTTACGAGGACTTCTAGCAGCATAACACATTTTATGAGAGAGATGTTCGTCGATTTAAGGAATTTCTTGAGAACTTCGTCTGTTATGGGAACGGTGATTTGTCTTAAATCGTAGTGATTAGATTTGGCCAGGGTGTTGGCGGAAAACTGAGCATGAGTTTTTGTGGGATGCAGGAAAAGAAACATTCAGAAATTCAGATAGTTAGGGATATGACGAACTGGCACGTGGAGTACGTCGGGTCTATGATCCGGTGACAGATGAAGACCCATTGAGAAATTGTATTTAGAGAGTGGATGTATTTAACATACGTCGATAACGTGGATAAATGAAAGGTCAATGTTTGGAGAGTGAGTTACTGACGAAGATCAAAGTTGACGCGATGGGTGGTTGCAATGAGGTCATTCAAGAATTTTAGAAGTTTTATGTTATTTTTACTACTGTTCACAATGCACGTGGGTTGGCAAAAATTAGGAGATGTAGGCCGATGATCTGTACAGAGGTGAAGAGAGAAGGCCCCCCACTTAAAAAAAGGAAAATAAAATAAAAAATAAACGGTTACAACGAAGATTTCTTTTTATTAAAATTGTCGTTTATAGAAAAAATAGAGACTCTTTAAACATTTTTTCTGTACACATGCATAGGAATTTATATTTTAATTGTTGTTAAAAAGAATAGGAGAAAAAAAACTTATCTTGATTTTAAGGAAAAACATTTTAGTCATGCGTAAAAAAAACAACAAAAAAACTTACTTATGTGAATTTTTATGTATTTCTAACGATGAAGATTGAATGTGTTTTACTTGTAAAAATTCACAGGGGCTTCTTGATCAGTTAGTACAAGAAATGAGAAAAATTTGAATAAAAATATGAGACTTATAATTGATAAGTGTTATTTTTCAGGTTGTAGGTTTTATTGAGTTGAATTCTATTGTTAAGTATACTATTAAGTTAAAATGTTACTTATTTTTTTAATATTATTGCAAGTGTTATTTAAGTAAAAATAAGATGGTCCTTCTTATTGAAAAAAAAATGGCGAGAGACCAGACCGGTTCAGGGGTGTGTGTACAAGGTTCTCCCGGTGGGAGGTTACAAAAAATCCTTCTGATCTTTTTAGGGGGGGGAGGAGAGTGGCACTATGCCTGTTACAGTTGAGATGAATAAATTTCCTCATGATTTGTTTTTATTTTTTAGGGGGCGGGGAAAAATTTTTTTGGACGTGTTAAAAATTCCTCCTGTTTGTTTTTGGAGGGTTGCGCGAAATGGCGGAATGACTGTTATTTTGGAGGTGGTAAAAATTCCTCCTGTTTATTCTTGGGAGAGTGGGGCGAAATGGCGGAATGCCTGTTATTTTGGAAGTTGTTAAATTTCCTCCTGTTTAATTTTGGGAGGTTGGGGCAAAATGGCGGAACGCCAGTTATTTTGGAGGTGGTTAAAATTCCTCCTGCTTATTTTTGAGAGATTGGGGCGAAATAGCGGAATGCCTATTATTTTGGAGGTGGTTAAAATTCCTCCTGTTTATTTTTGAGGGATTGGGGCGAAATGGCGGAATGCCTGTTATTTTGGAGGTGGTTAAAATCCCTCCTGTTTATTTTTGAGAGACTGGGGCGAAATAGCGGAATGCCTGTTATTTTGGAGGTGGTTAAAATTCCTCCTGTTTATATTTGAGAGATTGGGACAAAATAGCGGAATGCCTGTTATTTTGGAGGTGGTTAACATTCCACCTGTTTATTTTTGGGAGCGTGGGGCGAAATGGCGGAACGCTAGTGATTTTGGAGGTGGGTAAATTTCGTCCTGTTTATTATTTGGAAGTTGGGGCGAAATAGCTGAATACTTGTCATTTTGGGGTGATTAAAATTTCTTCCTGTTTATTTTTGGGAGGTTGGTGCGAAATGGCGGAATACCTGTCATTTGGAGGTTGTTAAAATTCCAGCTGTTTATTTTTGGGGGGGTTGAGGCGAAATGGCGGAATGCCTGTTATTTTGGAGGTGGTTAAAATTCCCCCTGTTTATTTTTGGGAGGTTAGGGCGAAATGGCGGAATGCCTGTTATTTTGAAGGTGCTTAAAAATCCTCCTGTTTATTTTTGGGAGGTTGGGGCGAAATATCGGAATGCCTGTTGTTTTGGAGGTAGGTAAATTTCCTCCTGTTTATTTTTGGGAAGTTTGGGCGAAATAGCTGAATACCTCTGATTTTGGAGGTGGTAAAAATTCCTCCTGTTTATTTTTCGGAGGTTGAGGCGAAATTGCGGAATGCCTTCTATTTTTAAGGTGGTTAACATTCAACCTGTTTATTTTGGGGAGCGTGGGGCGAAATAGCTGAATACCTGTCATTTGGAGGTGGTTAAAATTCATCCTGTTTATTTTGGGGGGGGTTGGGGCGAAATGGCGGAATGCCTGTTATTTTGTAGGTTGTTTAATTGTTCCTGTTGATTCACATTCCACTCCGCTCTGGGGGTCATTTTTTAAAGATTAACTCCTTGTCTTCGATTTTCGTACATATGTTCTTTACTTATGCAGTTTATAGAGCGTCGTACCTTCAGCAAATATACGCATCTCGGACACAATATTATCGTGGAAGTCGTTGATGAAATCAGTAATATTAGCAGTTCAAAGATCGACACCTAAGGGACTTCCTAATTAATGTTATGCCGATTTGATGTACGGCCATCACTGACAACCTGGATGGTCCTGTTGTCTTAGAAGAATCTAATCATATTTAGTATCTGTCCAGGTATATTGTATGATTTAATTTTCCTCACCAGATTTTCGTACCACACTTTGCCAAAGGCCCTGGGTGTTTCGAGGGCTACATCCCTTACTTTGCCCGCCTTATCTAGCGCATGGTATATGCGTTTTGGGAATACCTGCCGTAGAACGACCTTGCCTACATCCGTACAGTTTGTCAGAAAAATCAGGTTTTGCAAAGTGGTTGACTAGTGCTTGATTGTTAGCGTCTCAAAGATTTCAACGAAGAGTGGAAGGAGACTGATTGGATTATTATTGAGAGGGCCGGTCCTTTCGCCTGAATTCTTGTACACTGGTATCACAGAAGCCATCTTCTAGCTATTTGGGAAGCAGTATTTAGAAAGTCATTTATTTTAGTTTGGAAATTATGGGAGCTAGCTCAACTGAGCCTGTCGTAATTAGTATAGCTCGGATAGGATCAGACCCACACGCCTTGAAAGTGAGTTTTTTTATGATATCGCGGACATGAATGAACATATTTTTTGATCATCAATTGTAGATTCCGTCCGCATAGCGAAATTTGGGAGTAGTTTGTTGGCTCTAGGGCGGAGACAGGTGACAATTCCGAAGAAAATGGGTACTGGTCACCTTTCCTTAAGTCTCTTCGAGCAAATCAGTGAGATATACTTCTCGTCAGATTCCAATATGTAAAGGCTGGCAGACTATGTAAATCGAGCATGAAATTGTACGTTTCGCAAAGTTTTTCTATTTCTCTCTCTCTCTTTATTTCTCTTTGCGCCCTCTGAAATGAAAAGTACTCGGAGAAGTAAAACCCAAAAATGGCAGAGTTCCTTCTTTATGCGTTTATCTCATCGCTGCTAGTTTGCATTTCTATAAACATTTTAATTTTTTACCAGTATTTTAATTGTGTGTGCTTGGTGAACTCATAACACTTATTTCCCAAGCCGTACAGGCCCTTGACTTACAAGCAGCAAATATCAACCCTTACTCTGGAGAGGTTCGTAGATAACAGAAAGCTTTCTACTATAACAGTTTCTTCCTTCGGAATTTCAGACTTTTAAACAATCTCCCGTATTCATCGATGACTTTTAAACTATCTCCCGTATTCATCGAAGTCATATATGTAACGATATCGCGTCTTAGATACCGGGAGAGGTCATTTGCAGTCTAAGGGGAGGTGCTGAAAAGGAGCAGTAGAACGGATCAGTGCATTATTAGTAGATTCGAAGAATTGAGGTTTTATTTTGGCACAAGTCGTCCATTAAGATGTCACACGCCGGATTTCATCAATTGAATATGACATATTTTTTGATCTTACAAAATGCCAAAAGCGCTGTACTCCAGGATGCATTAATGAATTCTATGGTGACTTTAGTTCCTCCAAGGAAGAAACGGCAGCACCACATACTCTCGATAATGCAACGGCAATAATATCCTTACTTCCGGGGTGTTGTTTTATGCCGTATGACAACGGGAGACATTCCATTTTCCACCGTATAGTTTTATCATTTTTAATTTTTCCTCGATTAACAGGTTTAAACATAAAAGATGCGGCTTGCTGGTTTGTTAAAATTGTAAAGTGCTTCCTAGCAAGGAGATTCTTCCATTTTCGGGTGCACTCGACTATGGCATACGCCTCTTTCCCGACTATGAGAAGTCGTATTTCAGATGGATTTAGCGATCGAGAAAATGACGCTACATGCCTCTCAGCCTGTAAAAGAGTGCCTCCGATAGCATTTTTTGAGATATATGTTTCAATAGTAAATGGTAATCCATCATCAATAACTCTTGTAGACGATTCGGTAACGCGTTTATTTTCGACCAGTGGACGAATTTTTATGAATACTTAGGTATCCATTTCGCGTTATACGAAAATTCTAAGACATTTCTTTAACGAATCTGAATGGGAAGGAAGAGGCATTTGTAAAAAAGTTTCAAACGATCAGGATCTGGTTGCATACAAATTTGGTACCCAACAAATTGATGGAATGAAGTGAAAAAAATGATTTTTCTCGGTTAATTTCGAGGTTATATGTCGAGGTAGCCTTTAAAACATTCCAAATTAATATCATGTTCCTCCTGAGTTTTACCGCAAATAGTAATATCATCTACATATGAAAAGGTCCAGATAATTTGTTGTCAGAAATGAAAGAATTCATTAACCGTGGAAAAGCAGAAACCCCATTAGTGACACGCATGGGTATTCGTTTGAATTGGTACAAACGATTTCCAGCTTGAAAGGCAGTGTAGGGCGGATTTTCGGAACAAATTTCGATCTGGAAGTACGCACTGGATAAGTCAATTGTACTAAATATACGATATTGGGCTATTTGGTTCACGAGATCCTCAATTCGAGGCAAAGGGTATGCATCAAGTAAGGTGAAACGGTTAATAGTTTGGGACAAATCAACTACTAATCGTTTCTTTTTATTAGGCAACGAAGTCAGAACAATCTGAGCACGCCATGGTGAATAACTTGTTTTAATTACATCATCCTCAACCAGTTGTGGAATCTCGTTTTCAATGAATCGACACCCTCCGCACGGTAATTTCGAGATTTAGTAGCAATAGATTTGAATTCAGGGGTTAAGTGTCGAAACAATTTCACAGGGGCACTCCTGATCTTGGATATGACACAGATTTTTAGAATATCCTGATGTCCACCAATAGAAATAGTGATACACTGATGTAGTTTTAAAAAAGGCACTCCGAGTATAATATCCATACCGGAATCAGAAAGCACTGTAAAGTCAATTTCTTTATACTCGCAACCATTGAAGGAAATGTTCTCCGTTCAATATTCCGATAGTTTGAGGGAAACGGCGGATGATTCCATGGAAATTACGGAATTACGTTTTGAATGTTTAAACAATACGACCACGGATAAAGTTATCAGAACTGCCGGAGTCTATGAGGGCAGCTAATTATCCCCCTTTTAATTCAACAATTTTAGTAATGAGAGGTCACCTATCACCACCTTTAACATGGGCTACTATAATAGAAACAGTAGAAACTGAAGGTGTCGGTATAGTAGAACGGCAAACTTTGGAGAAATGACCGAGTTTACCACAGTTTCGACATACCTTATCGCGGGTAGGACAATGATGCTGATCATCCTTTAAGTTACATCTCCCTCCACAGTTGTAACATTTGCCATGAACAGAAAGGGCAGCAGGAGGTGGTACAGATTCACACTCCATACGAGAACCAGTAAAATCAGAAATTTTAGTAATAGTGGCCTCATCGGCAGGATAAGTAGACACATTGTTAGTTATAGTAGAAGTAGTAGAAGTAGCAGCCACTGCTTCAATCGGGGAAGCGTATGATTCAGCACGAAAGTGAGATTGTTCTAAAGCCCTAGCACAGTGCGCAGCCGCAGCCTCTTTGAGAGTTAGCGTATCAGTTTCAAGTAGTCTAGGACGTATTACTGAGGACCGGAGACCACGGATAATTGCATCACAGACAGATTCGCCCCTGTAAGGTAACAGTCAGGGACAAATCGATTCAAAACCTGAAGTTATTGGTCGGCACGTTTTCTTGTTGCATACGCGTGGAAAGAAAATATCTAGCATGAATAACGCTTGTCGTAAACACTTTAAGTCATTCGACAGCGTGTTCAAATCCTGAACAACCCTCGATAACGTCAGCAACGGTGGAAGCGATGTTTAAATAAAGAACTTCAAGTTTAACGAATTAATAGTTGATAAAGAGTAATTAAAGTTACGATACCGCAATCTCCAAAGCTTGATAGTCTGAGGGTCTGCCGAGGATACGTCAAATTTGTCTAGACGAATGATCTTCTTCATGAGGGAAATACATTTTTGTTCAATAAATTGTAGTGTTGTAAATGAATGAAGACGTAAAACAACCCTCTTCCCCGGGTTTTATTGAGCAAAATTCACAGTTACTAAAGTAAGAGTTCGGTCTTTTAAAGAAAAAGGAACAAGTGCAAAATCAGGTAGCAAGAAACTGAAATTGCATATCTTTTTTTTAATAGTCAGAACAAAACAATTTAAATGGAAATATTTTAAACGGTAAAAACAAAATAATTTAAATGAAAATATAACAGGCAAACATACGAGAAACCTTTAAAACACTGGTCAGTGTTACGATCTGTAGGCACTTTTACGTTTTTGCTAGAGATTTTGCGTTTATATTTCTTACAAAAAGATGTTACAAGAATGATCACAAATGTGCTGGGTTAAATAGACAACTATAGTTTGAACGGATGCGTCTCTTTTCACATATGTTTTAGATCTATTTTCGTTATAACAGTTTCACATATTAGCCAATATGTTCTACTGTTATCTGATCCTAAACAAAGATATGTTTTTGTCGATTAGGCAGAATCACTTTTGCTGATGTTGTTTACCTGACACGTCTTGTGAACACAACTTCATCATAAACGTGGGCTTCTACACGTCTTTTTATACTGGCATGGTTAAAGAATTCAGATACTTTTTTTGAAAATGCAACGCTCCTCACCGTCCAAAACTCATTCACATAAAGGGCAGGTTTCTGCGTTGGCTTAATTCATGCTTTATTCTGAGAATATATGCATACAGTGTAATATATGGCTGTAGGTGAATCCGGTTGAGTGCAACACTTCATGATTGGTCAAAAAAGCAGAACATTCTCCTTTTATCACTCAAGAGTGTAGGTTTTAATAGCAATTGCAGATAATACAGGGTCTCGACAAATTTTTCGGACATTTTAGTATTCGACTTTCCGAGTACAATAGATTGGCGAAATTCCTTCAATAGAATATGATAAACATATATAAAGACAATACCTGTGATAAAAATGGAAGAAAATCGATTAAGCAAGGAAATTATTTAATTTGCATCATTTTTTAGAAAACACACGCAACATTAATTTTCAAACATCGTTGAAAAACTGTTAATAGTCTGTAATATCACCTTTCCTCCCAATAACTTTTATCAATCTCTGTCCATAATGATCAAATATATGCACAATAATACCTCTACGTGTTTCTATTAGTTGTTTTTTGGCATCTAGTATTCGTTCCCATAGTTGACTCTCTTTCGTTGTTTCATGTCCAGCATAGACAAGTTGCACAAGCATTCTCCAAACATTTTCCATTAAATTTAGTTCTGGGCTTTTTGATGGGCATTCCAGTGTAGTCATATTCTCTTTAGCCATCCATTATGTCGTGAGTTTTAACACATGGATGGTGAAATGACTTTGTTGTAGAACGAAATAATTCCCTATCTCTCTTCTAATCCTTGGAAGGGTATTCTACTTCAGCAACTGTTTGTATCTTTCGCTGTTCTGTCGTCCTGTCAGCTACTCCAACCATATTTTCCATTAGCAAAGATCATACTCCAAACCATAACTCCTCCTTCTTCCATATGCCGTTTGTCTAGAACAACAGGCTCAGCCCTTCGCGACCAAGTACACCATCCATCGGGCCCATCAAACTTGAAACGCTTCTCATCAGTAAATATAACCTTCTTGAAGTCAACATGCGTTGTTAATCATCTTTTGGTCGTCTTCAGTCTCGCTCCTTTGTGTTTCTTTGTTAGTGTATTTTTTTCTTAGCATTTCATACTTCAAAACAATCCTATGCAGCTTTCTTTGTACTGTTCGGACGTTTTCATCCAATTAACATTTCTCCTTCACTTTTATTTTCGTACCTTTTCTCCAGATGACAAAGCCGCGTCACAGTCCTCTTCATTCGCCTTTCAGTCCTCATGCCAATTGATCTTTTTCGTCCTCCATTTTTTCCGCTCGGAGTTTTTCTTCAACATGTATGCAACTGTTGATTTCGACAGCTTAAAATCCATGGCGATCCTTCTGATGCTGAGGACATCTTCCCGCTTCCTCCGTATTAAACAAACGATTTCTTTTGAATGCATTTTATCTCATTAAACTTAATTGTTCTGCCCGTAGAATAGAACATATAATTGATTCTAATGATGGTAGCTAAGTGTACACGCAGAAAATTTGCATACAGTAACATATACATGAACACACCCCTTAATAAAATAAGATTTTTGTCTTGTCCGAAAATAGTGTTGCACAAATTTTCGCAAAAAGCACAAAAAACTAAAATTATCAAAATCAAATAAAAAAGATAAGAAAGAAAACACTAGTCGTGGGTGTTCACTCCTCAGCTACATACTTACCATCTCAAACGTTTTTGGCACTAGTAACCACCTTGAAGTACTTTGTTCAAAGTGTCCGAAAAATATTGTCGGCCCCCTATATAACTTGGGATTCATTAAAAAATTGCTACATATTTGGGGTTAATTGTATAAGTGGCTGTGGAGAATGGTCAGGGTAACCTGGTATAATGAGTTATGCAACATCACTGCCAACCATTTCATGGGAGTAATTGCCCCAAGAAACACGGATAAAATACAAGATTTATTGGTTTATCATGAAAATCGAAAATGTTACTGTTTGAAAGCGTAATGGAAAATATCTTGTAAATCGATAATGTTCAACCTGAAATTTGAAGCTTTCTCATACCTCAATCTTGTCCAAATGTCAGAATGATGAAGAGTAGATCCAAACTGGCAGAAAACCAAGAAAGTGTTGCAACTCTTGTGGTTGGATTATTTAGGCGTTATATTGACTAGCATAAATAAAAACAAAACATTCCTGAATATAGTAACAATTTTCATATTTTTATATCTAATATATAAACTCACTATGACTGTTTGTTTCTATCTTTGTGTGTGTCTGTGTTCCTTTTTCTACATCTTTTCTCCTCCCACACGAATCTGCACTGGACGGTATGCAGTAGCTCAAAATTTTGCATTTTTGGTGCAGAACTTTATTAGAGGATTTACAGATTAGGCCCCAGCTATTACAACAATGCTTAGGTGCTTCAGGTGACACGTATCCTTATAAAATTTGTAAGAATACAATATTGAAAAGTGCTCTTATATAACAGAATGCATCCGTAGTTTCGGCCGAATTACAACTGAGGATGAACTGTACAATTTAAAGCAAAATTATTTATGTCTGAAGCTGGATGTTTTTTTTTTTACATAGGCATCACCACATTATCAAGGCCCAGAGGCCACTCAAGGATAAGGATTAAAGAGTGTACAGTAGAAATTGGACAATATAGTAATCATTAGTTATGAAAATTTGGTAAATTTGATAACTTATATGGAACGGCTCATCAAGAACTTATTTACTTTAGACTTGAACACAACAATATTGTAGTCAGCCGGAAAGCAGAAAAACGGAAGACAATTCCACAGGCGTGCAGTTCTAAGAAAGAAGCTTTGTTCATGGAATCTACGTTTAGGTTTAGGCACAGATAAAGAGTGGGGGAAATTATTGATAGTGTTTACAGCTAGACGAGTGTTTCTTGTGAAAGTTTGGCGAGGGGGGACCATAGATTGAAGCTCAGTCGAACACTTTCCATGAAAATAACGATACATCAGAGACAAACACGCAACATCTCTTTTGTGAGATAGAGGTTGAAGCGAAGAGAAAAGGACATCTCCTACGAGGCTACGAAGTCTATTTTGAACTCTATCAATGCAGGACAAGTCCTTTCTAGCAGCTCCTGCCCAGATGTGGCAACATTAATCCATCTTTGGACGTACCTGGCTCTTATATAGATAGAGAATAGCATCAGCAGTGAGATATTTACCGGATCGATAGAAAGATCCCACCATTTTTCCAGCGGCCTTGGCAACAGATTTGATGTACGTGTTCCATTTAAGATCAGGAGTAATGATCAAGCCCAGAAGCTTGTCAAAACTTGAGGCCTCCTGAAGACGAGAGCCATTCATTTCAATTGATGTCAAATGTGGATTAGAATGTTGATGATGTAAAGAGAGAAGCTTGGTTTTAGATGCATTAAAAGTAACCAGCCACTCCTTTCCCCATTGTACTACGTGCTCAAGATCAGAGGAGAGAGAATTGGAGAGAACTTCGTCGTTTACTGTCTTAGATGTGCAACCATAAATGGTAGTGTCGTCAGCATAAATGTCTACAAATGATGTAAGGATGTGATTTGGAAGATCATTAATGTAGATCAGGAAAAGAGTTGGGCCCAGAATGGACCCCTGAGGGACACCGGCATTAATACTGTGAGCTTCTGATTTTTTCCCTCAACTACTACTCTTATGAACCTATCAGAAAGAAATGATTTAATAATTGAGAAGACATTTCCAGCTATACCATAACTAGCGATCTTATGAAGTAAACCTTTATACCATACCCTATCAAAGGCCTTAGATATGTCAAGAGCAATTGCCCTAGAAAGATTGCCACCGTCGAGAGATTTGCTAATCCTATCCGATATAACTGTAAGCACATCTGCTGTAGATCTAGCAGAACGAAAACCATATTGAGTGTCACTAAAAAGGTTATTTTTGTTGAGATGTTTGATTACTTCTGTATTTAACACAGATTCTAGCAATTTACTCATGACGCACAGGAGACTTATTGGCCTGTACTGAGAGGGGGATGAGCGATCACCTGAATTCTTAAATACAGGGCATACTGATGAGATTTTCCAGGGAGATGGGAAACTATTCTCCTTAAGACAACGTTTAAACAGTTTTGTAAGTATGGGCGCTAGTTCAGGTTGAAGTTTTTTGAGTACTATAATTGGAATACCGTCAGGGCCAGTTGCTTTACTGGAATCAAGGTTTTTGATTAGCTTGGCAACATCACGTACAGATATACGTATATCACATAGCGTGTTTTCTGATACAGGAGGAAATATTGGGGTCACACAAAGTTTTACATGACCATCAGATAAATGTCTGAATATTTTTATATCACGTCGTCGGATAAAATCATTCCACCAGTATAAATTTACAAATTCTATTAATCTTCACTTAACTTCATTCATTCGTCATTATATTATTTAACTCAATCTTTTTTTCTAGACATAACCTTAAATATAATTAACGATTACACCTTGTCTAACATTACTTTTTTTGAACTTTGCTTTTTTTCAGGTTTCTCGCTTACAAGCAATAGTATAGCAAGTGTATAAAAGTGCTGTTACGTATTTTACTCCGACAGAAATAAACAGTTATTATCATTCGATTTCTTCTACTCAGGGAATAATTTCTAAATTTTCTAGTTGTTACTTAACATAGTTTACCTCCACCATATAGATATAGATATATAAGGAGAGCAAGAGATAGATAGAGAGAAAGAGAGAGAAGGGGTGGGACTGATAGAAAGAGATACAGTAAATAAAAGAGCGTGTGAGTGGAGCGTAAGTGTTTATTTAGTGAAGCTCAAATTCCGTGCTGAAGCATTGACATCGAACTTATATTGGCTCACTTACAAAAACAATCAAAGGTTTATGGTGTTTCTCTAACGAAATGCACAAATGAAAAACAAAGGGAAATCGAACCTTTGGTAAACAACATAAGAAACGAACACAAAATTGAGTAGAAGTATACAGTAGAAAGGACGAAAAATTTTCTCGAATAACATATACAGACAAAGATAAAGACAAGTTAACAAGTATCATATCTTTCATATTGTTATTCTATATTCGCCCAAAGACTTCCGGCACAAACCATACTTCTACCTGTCAAATGTGGATGACACTTTAGACATAGGTGCGAAATGTAAGAGTTTGAATGTCAACAGAAAACAATAACTATATATATATGGAACTCATGCACTTATTGATCCGTGCTGAAATAATAACGTTATTATTTAAAAAGCCATTCTTAACATAGTGATGGGAGGGTGTCTTGTACCTATTCTTTACTTTAACAATTGAATTAAAAGAAAACATATAATAAAACTTTAATTAAACTTAGAAATACGATTTAAAAAATAGCACGGACCAGTAAGTGGATTATCACCATATATATATATATATATATATATATATATATATATATATATATATATATATATATATATATATATATATATATATATATGTATGTGTATGTGTGTGCATATATATATGTGTATATATATATGTGCGTGTGTATGTGAGTGTGTGTGTGTGCTCAAGTATTAGGGTTAAAATATAAATTTTGTTGATGTATATACAATGCAATATTCTTATAAATAGTCACATTATTTATATTTTCTCTTTTTTGTACACACTATTATGTATAATATGGCTGCCAGTCCACATTAATCGCACACCTCATCTAAAATTATTAAATCCAGACATTCAAAGCTATTCTTTGTGCTAATTATTTAATAGGTTTTTGTATGGTAGCGTACTACTAAAACATTGTTTTTCTATCTTGCTTAAAAGCATGCACTATACTTATGATAACAGTTTTAATAAATACATAATACTCACTTTTCGCTTAATATTTAGAAAAACTGAAATATATTTATAATTATTCTTTTACAAATAGTATTCCTAGTATTCATTGCTAGAACGATTGGAAGCTATACCAGTGTATTGAAGTCTCACGTTAGGAATAATAAGGGATGTTATATTCTCAAAAAAAACATTTCATGCTGAAGCCTTACATCGTGTGTTCAAACTGTTTTGGATAAAGATTGCTTAATATATTATGTATTATATATTAAATTGATAAAGATTATTTAATATATTATGCATTATATATTAAATTAATAAAGATTATTTAATATATTATGTATTATTATTAAATTAATAAAGATTATTTAATATATTGCCACCTTCTTTAAATTAATAGAATACTACGTCTTAAATGGACTGATAAATACAACTAGATTCGTTTTAGTTTTATTCGTGTATTTTTATTAGTGGGAACATGTATACTTTGCTTAAGCATATCCTGCTTTGTTCATTGTTTTAGATTATTATGAGGATAGTGTCAATTGCAAATATATATTTAGGATTATCATTTAGTTTAATACATAATTTGACTGAAAAACTGTGTAAATCTTACAGATATATCTCTATACAATTTGAATTTATAATAGTAAACTTTACAAATATATATGGAACTCTCGAACAGAACTTACAGATTAAAGTAGTAATATAAATTAATCAATTTATCAAACCTATCATAAGCAACACTATTTATCAGAAAAGTTAAACAACGTTTAGTTTTATTTCTTATAGCCAATATATCGACTTTAAACTTGGGACATTAATTTCGGAATAAAACTTAGAAACATATATAAGATGCAACTAGAGATTTTTTAGTACTTATGCAGTATAATGCCCGTTTCAGAAACGACCGTCAAAATTGGAAAATGCCGGATTATATCGAGCGAGTCAAGAAAAAAAAATAACCGCCGGACTATAACGAGCAGACGCAAGTATAAAAAAAATAAAAGAAAAAAAAATGAAAAAAAACAAACAAACAGAAATCTACTGTAAGAATACTAACATTTTACTGTTTTATTATCATTTTAGGCAGTCGTTATTTAGGGGGGGTAATAAAATAAAATAAAACATTCTTTTTTTAAAAATTGGGGCAGACGACAACTGCAGTCTTTGTAAAACAATGTTTACTTATGGATTTTTGCAGCAAAATACATCTTTTTTTAATTATTTTATATAGATATATTTTTTGTTTGTTTTTGTTTTTGCTTTTCTTGCGGTTGTCAGTTATTGTGGATTAGGCTTTTGGCTTTCTGCTATGTGCTTCATTATATAGAAAAAAAGAATTATTTTTATTATATGGTTCCGCACTCTCTTTTATTTCGTTGTTCCACATCCTTCCACATCCTCTTAACGTACTTTGTGGAAGCCCTAGTGGTAGGGTCAACAAAACGAAGATGTTTGTACTTTTCCGATTCTTCGTGGCAGTATGCTTCCCAGCAATTGAAAACTATCATTTTCCCCGGCAATGTGTATTTTTTATTAACGGAATAAAAGTTGCTGATTTATAGTCTGGGATCGGGACAAAAAATGAAAACCCTTCTTCTTAGCAGGCTCGTATCCTCCGAAAACCCAGAGCGGTTCGACGACTCTCCTGGCATTATGTTTTCGTCTATTGACAACGGACTCGTCAATTTCCACTGTGTGCTCTGGAAATTCGTTGACGATTCCTAAGGAAATAGTCTTGGCAAATATCCCTCAGACGTTTATCCAATCGATGAAAGTGAGATCCGACTCTATATCGCACTCTATCTGTAGGTTATTGCGTGTTCATTTCTAACGCCGACAAATATAATATTCGTATAATTAATTAACGTTTGTTGGCACTTCCATGTACAATTTAAAACATTTCATCTGGTAATTTTGCTTCTTGGGGTTTTCCGGTATTTGTCTTCGTGGGATATTCTTTGTTAAACAAAGTACACAAATGTACACCATTACTCTGATTATGCATATTCACGCGCTACACATTGTGCATGATTATGCACTTTGAGACACCTGGCTAAGCTAACTAACACGTTCCTTCATCTATACAATTATTTGATGCTTGTGTTCATTATCAAATATATCAATTATGCCAGGTTCATGTATATTGCTATTTAATTGTGCTACTTATCTTCTCAATAATAAATACCAATATGCATTTTTGTTAAATAAGTATGAATCTGTATCGTTACACAAAATAAGCTAATAAAAATAGTACACGTTTGCAGCACTTAAACATATGTATCAGAAAAGCACACTGCCTAAAAGCAATTCGTTAAGTAGTCGTCTACTGTCTAGTACAATTTAACGGGGGCTGTTCTCGTTTAATTTTCAGGTATGAAAATTTAAATGACAAATATCGTTGTATGATTTTATATGAATACTAGCAAATCGGATAGCGTTACCCGATCATAAAATAGGTTATAATATGGTATTTAAATTCATGCAGATTACGTATTTATAAGTGGAGAGGGGCCGTTCAGCGTATCCCGGTTCAAAATGAACTTTAATATTACACTTTTATTTATGCACGTTTATATTTATTATTTTAAAGTCAATAATGTATTAATTGCTATATTGTACTCAATATATGGTAATAATTTCCAAAGTAAAATATTACTTGGGTTCTATCACCTAGAATAGAAATCTAAGCGTATATGCTTCTAGCCTTATACATTACTCTCTGACCCACGCATATATGTAAAATGTAAAAAAAAATATATTGTTAACCTATAAATGTATATTTGCAAAACGTTGAACAGCACTTTAATTTTAGTTATATCTTCCAGTTCCATTATTGTTAAATAAATTACTCCCTTGGCAATTATTTTGACGGTTAAGAATCAAATCTAATTTGTTATATTTATGTTTTTATTAAAATGCGTGGACGTATTTAATTCGTTAATACACCTTTTTTTTACACGGAGGTCACCACTAATCAAGGCCTGGAAGCCACTCAGGGATAAGGGTTATTGCAAGTACAGTACGTTAGTGTGGAGATTAAATGACGTGTTCATCAGGAATTTGTTTACGCTGAACTTGAAGACATCCAGGTTGTAGTCAGGTGGGAAGCAGGCAGACGGAACAGAGTTCCACAGGCGTGCAGTTCTAAGAAAAAAGTTTTGTTCTTGGAATCTACGTTTTGATTTAGGCAGAGATAAAGAGTGGGGAAAAATTTTCACATTGGATTCAGCTAGACGGGTGTTTTTCGTGAAAGATTGGCGAGGGCGGACTAGAGATTGGAGTTCAGACGAGCACCTGCCATGGAAATAACGATAAAACAAGGATAGGCTCGCAACGTCTCTTCTGTGGGAGAAAGGTAGCAGGGTAGAGAAAAGGGCATCCCCCACTAAGCCACGAAGTCTATTTTGTACTCTGTCAAGGCAGGATAAATGTTTTTAGCAGCTCCTAACCAGATATGGCAGCAGTATTCCATCCTTGGACGTACTTGGCTTTTATATAGATAGAGAATTGCATCAGTAATGATATATCTTCTGGAGCGGTAGAAGGATCCCACCATCTTTCCAGTGACCTTGGCAACAGCCAGTACGTGTTCCATTTCAGACCAGGAGTAATGGTCAAACCCAGAAGCTTATCAAAACATGGCGCTTCTCCTAGACGAGAGTCATTCATTTCAATTGATGCCAGATGGGGATAAGAGCGTTGATGATGTAAAGATAGGAGTTTGGTTTTAGATGCATTAAAGGTAACCAGCCACGTTCCCCCCCTACACTGAACTACGCGCTCGAGATCAGAGAGAACTTTGTCATTTACAGCCTTTGATGTGTTGCCTTAGATTGTCATGTCATCAGCATAGCTTTCAACGAATGGTTTAAGTATGTGTTTAGGGAGATCATTGATGTAGATCAGGAAGAGAGTTGGGCCCAGGATTGACCCTTGAGGGACTCGAGCATTAATACTGCAGGCCTCTGATTTTTGTCCATCGACCACTGCTCTTATACCGAACTCACATAAATATTGATTTAAAAAATGTTTTATGTGATTATAATGGAAGCACTGACATTTTTACGTGTGACTTAGCACTCATCAAGAACCGAACCCACTCGAGGATAAAATGCAATGAATTTAAGACGGTCGTGTAGTATATTGAGTAGAATTTGATTATTTTTCAGTACGGAAAAACAAGAACTTGTTTACATAAGATTTGAATGCTACCATGTTGCATTCAACAACAACAAAAAATAAACAGGCTGGCAGCTCTGGGAAAAAAGCTTTGCTTATGGAATCTGCGTTAGATAACGCTTATGGAATCGAGATTTAGAGAGTGAGGAAATTAGTACATATTCGTTGTAGCTATTCGAGTAATTTAAAAAAAAAATTCAATGACGAAACATAGCCTGGAGTTTAGTCGAGCACCTGATATGAACGGAAAAACAGAAAGAGGGTCGAGACGTCGGTAACACGGTGGTCCCAATTACAAACCCAGCAAAGGTATAACAGAGGGAAGACCGTGATGTTCACCAATGACAAGCGGATTTTTAGGTGGTTGTTTTTAAGCACCCACAAATGTCCAATGGCGACGTGTCAGCCGCTTCTACAATGACAGGCTTGATATTACGCTCGGCACAAATGCCGGATGCGGTGGATTAATGACCTTCTCTCTCTCTCTCTCTCTCTCTCTCTCTCTCTCTCTCTCTCTTGCTGGCTGTTCGCTGAAAAACGTCATTTTAATATGGTTTCTTGTCTCTGAAGTTCATTCACAAGTTATCAAGCGATGAATAATCGACACGCACGCTAGGTTTAGTTTTCGTTGTGAGGCTTAATTAATACAAGAAGAAAATAATAATTGTGTACAGTTTATCAATAGGAAGAGTATCGTATATATTTTCTTTTCCTGGCAGTCTGTGGATAATTATTAAAACGGTGCCTTTTTTCCTGGTTTTAACAACTGATTTTTACTTGCTTATCAGATGATCAATACACACTGTTTTCATGAGGGGTAGTACTCTCGGCTCAAAACCGCGAAAAATAATGGCTCAAAACTGAGGGTATTTTTTGCTCTGCAATGGCTTATAAATAAGAGAGTGCCGTTAAGGCAGTCTAGTCTAGTATTCAAACCAACCGATCCTTGTTCATTACGTAATAATCTGGTTCGCCTGAATTGGATAATTAGCCATATCACCCACGCATATACGCTAGGTCAATTCTCCCAGCATCGACTATTTTCTCATATACAGACCGACCCTGGGGCGTGACTTTTGAAGTCAGTTCTCTAACCAAAACATAGTTATTCCAAATAATTCATTAACTGCAATATTGCTTAATTACCTTAATATTAAATAATGTTTTATTTTACTTTACGACGAAAATCTATTTCATATCAGTGATTGAACTAGTTCCTCTTTATTTTTTAAACTAACAGTATTATTAAGGAAGATGTCAAGATTGTCGCATAAACAAAAAAAACAACAACTCTAGTCAAGATCTCATTAGCCCCTCACTCTTTTGAGGTAATTTTCGACCATCATAGCTGGTTTGGTCATATTCGGCCACTTTGTTCTCCCACCTTCTAAAGGAAATGTTTTAGTCTAACCCGTCCATACGCTCCTTGTCCATCCTAGACCAATCGGTTGTCAGTCTAAACTCTGATTAGGTCTCTAGTAGTCAATGCCCAATGATATCTCGGCACTAGTTGGTTCGTACAGATTATCTCTTCGACTGCAGTCTACCTGCAAAAGAATGAAAATTCATGCAGCATACACTAAGCTACTAAAATTATATATCCATGCATGGAAGGGTTATATAGGTCTATGTATATAGTTTATCATAAAAGTAGAAAAGGTTATATATGCCCTTGTATATAGTTCATTATAAAAGCAAGAATGCAGTTCCAATCAAGACAATCGTTTTCAACTGTAGTTATTTTTTCAAATATGATCTCTTCTAGAACCATGTGGTCCAGGGTTAAACGGAGAGTCAACTATCGCGTAACAAAAAATCCTTCTAATGTAATTATTCACCTTAGTTCCTTCTAAAAGAACATGCAATCGGTCAGTCAGATTTTTTCTCTTAATCTGCTTCTCCAGGACCGTAGCCTCTTATGGAGTTTATACATCTTTAAAAATGTTTTTTTTTCTAATGCTCTTCTTTTAGTTAAGTCTCCGGCACGAGAAAACACGCATTCAATTAATCTATCTAGGCGCGGATATTCGCTTTTATTTTTATCTCTTTTCTTTTTAATTATTTTATTATGGCTATATGGTCTCCCTCTGGAGTCAAAGTTAACACAAGACAGTCTCTCGGTTCGTTCGCATGTACAAAAAATTCATAAGAATTATCAATGTCAATCTTAATTACCTCATTAATTCATCTCAGAGTTCTTGGTAGTAAGGGTGCTATCTTTAACTTGGGTAGTATCTGCCCTGTTTGGAGTCATACCTGTTTCAAGTGAATTTTTGCGAGAGTAACCCTCGCCATCGGTACAAGAAACCCTGGCACGTTTCTTACTATCAAGCTTTCTCACCCGTTTCTTGACACACCACATCCCTGCCACCCACATCGCATTCAGAACTGTTGTCATGCTTAAACTACTTCACACCGCCACTATCTTATGAAAGCTGACCCATGATTCATTAACATCTTTATTTTCTACCATTTCTCTGTAGTTTTCTCGAATTTATTCGATAGATTATTTAATTATCCCTTCTAACACTCTTGGCAATTCGAATGTTTGATCAATATGTTTCCGATCTACTCATTAACTTACGACTAACCTAACCCTGATGTATCCAGAAGGGGACGAGTGTCAGCAAAGAGTGATTTAATACTGTCCAGTGGAGTCGAATGTTCGAAGACAATGGTCTACGTCTCAAATATCATCTGGACTTACAGGCGTTGTTAGTTTTTCGCATCTCGTGCAACTGCTTGAGTCCTATCACACAGTCTATGTGTCTCAACTCCAGAGCGCTTTTACCCACATCCTTATATGTTCAGTCCACACAACCTAGAACCACACAACCAATTGGGGTTAGCCAGATCAACAGATATAACTCACGGGACGTGTCTCTAAAACAATATTTCTTTAGTGATGCATACGTCTTCACCTCACCGAAGACTTTTCATATTTCTTCATCAGGATTTGTAATTGGCCAATTATAGTATCAATTTTCCCTCGATTTTACATACTATTAGATATCGCACTTTCCAGTACACGACCCCCTACGCTTGAATTAGTTAATATTTAAAACCCCTCCTGGTTTATTAGGATCAACCTTTCTGCCTATTTTCTAAACTTTAATTGCACTTACTTACTTCTTCTTTACGTACGCCCGTCTCTACTGTACTGGAGCCGTTTTAACAATTCTTTCTAATATTCAATCTTTACAGTATCGGAGATTTTTCATATTTTTTCATCACTGGACGTTTTCAACAATACTTCTTTTTTGAATAACCCTGTCTCTTTATTTCCGAAAACTTTTCTTATTTCCTCATACGGGATTATGTCAACGATACTGTCTCTATCTTACAGCAGACGGCTCGTATCTCATCGTACGAGATCTCTTCAACATTACTGTCTCTATATCCCAAGAAGCGATTTGTATTTCTACATATGACATTTCCTCAACAATAATTATTCTCTCAATGCTTCTGTTTACTTCACAGGAGAGGCTTCGTATTTCGTCATACGGAATCTCTTTAACAGTACTGGTTCTACTTTACAGGAGGCGTTTAGTATTTAGTCATACGAGATTATTTCAAATATATTGCTATTATTTTACAGAAGGCATTCCGTATTGTTGTATTTTGGGATTTATTCGACGATACTTCTACTCTGAAAATCCCTGTCTCTAGATTGCGAAGGATGTATCATATTTTTTCATGCAAGATTTCTTTAACAATATTATATCTATCTTAAAGGAGACGCTTCGTATTTCATCATACGGAATTTTTACAGCAATACTTTTTCTATTTTATAGGAGACGTTCCGTATTTTTTCATACTAGATTTCTTCAACGACGCGTCTTTCCTGAACATTCCCTATACAGAACCCGCAATGAGCAATTTATGGTACCAGCAATCTCCAGAGTCTTCACCCACCCAATCCTCACACTGTCCAGTAATGAGAACCTTCCGACGCTTTGCGTAATGAATAACGAGCCCCCCGAGGGCTTGCCCATTATATTCTGCTATATTTGTTATTCTGCTTTCAAACCCTTCTAACCTGCTTAGATAATTACATTGTACGGCCCACCGATGTCGTCATAACCGCAACCCATCCTCTAAAAGCTTTAATACTCGACATATATTTCTGCACTCTAAAGTATGTTACACGCTGGCTAGCCTCATCGAACTCGCTGATTCCATTTTTGATAAATGCTGATCAATATCCTACAGGTTTCAAATAACTCATTAAGTTCACTGACTGGTGTGAATGCATCACCATCACCTCAGTAGTTTTTCTAAGGATAACAACATTTATATTCTCAGAGCTTCTGTCATCAATTCGAGCTCCATTAGGAACACTAGCATGATCTGGTCTATCGCAAAGATATAGAAGATTTCTTCTCTTCTCTCTATGCGTTACCCCATCATTCAGAGACTGAACAATCACCTGCTTCCCTCACATTGTCTTATGAATGACAATGCAAATTTTCCAAAATTTTCTTCGAATTTAAACATTAACATTTAACTTACGATGAGCAGAATGAATGTGGCACTATGGTGACATCAGGTGATTCGAACAGTACGTTACTCTGTAAAGGCGTTAGTCACCATGCAAGTAATACAGTATCATACGTTGTATCATGCTTTGCTCATCTGTTTCACCGCCGTCAGATCTCTCTTGTTTATAACCTCTCACAGGTGGTCTACTAACACCCATTTATTGGCGATACACAGAATGATCAATAGCGAAGGCATCCAGAATTCAACACGTCCTAACAACCACCCCCAGCTGAACAATAGAACAAGGCCCTAGTTCTCATTTCGACTGGTGCAATTGGACGTCCAACCCCCAGACTCTCAACCGCAAACCCCCCTTTCAACGGTGGGCCTTAACTAAAAAAGTCACAAAAACTCTCTCCGAATTGAGTTTCCTTGCTTTGCAGGAGAAATAAATAAATGGAGGGATGACATGAGGTCAGGCTGATCTACGGTTCTATTTAACTAATCACTGGACACTACATCATAATCTGGTACGTCCGAATTGAATAATTAGCCATATAACTCACGCCTATTTGCTAAGCTAGAATTTCCGTCAGCGAATAAAATTTCCATTGACTATTTTCTCATAGACCGGTCGACCCTCGGCCGACATCTTTAAAGTCGCCATCTAATTAAATCATGATTACTAAAAACAGTCATTGTTCACAGCATTTCATAAACACTGCCCTCGAATTTGTAATTTTATTTTTTTTTTTTTTGTACACAGTGATCACCACTTATCAAGGCCCGGAAGCCACGCAGAGATAAGGGTTATTGCAAGTACATTACGTTAGTGTGGAGATTTGATGAAGTGTATACTTAAGGGGGCGGTTCAATAGGAATTTGTTTACGTTGGACTTGAAGACATCCAAGATGTAGTCCGGTGGGAAGCAGGCAGACGGAACAGAGTTCCACAGGCGTGCAGTACTAAGAAAGAAGCTGTGTCCATGGAATCCGCTTTTGCGTTTTGATTTAGGCACAGATAAAGAGTGGGGGAAATTTTATACAGTGGATTCAGCTAGACGGGTGTTTTTCGTGAAAGATTGGCGAGGGGGGACCAGAGATTGGAGTTCAGTGGAGCACCTGCCATGGAAATAACGATAAAACAAGGATAGGCTCGCAACGTCTCTTCTGTGGGAGAGAGGTTGCAGGGTAGAGAAAAGGGCATCCCCCACTAAGCCACGAAGTCTATTTTGTACTCTGTTAAGGCAGGATAGGCTGTTTTTAGCAGCTCCTGCCCAGATATGGCAACATTATTCCATCCTTGGACGCACTTGGCTTTTATATAGATAGAAAATTGCATCAGTAGTGAGATATCTTCTGGAGCGGTAGAAGGATCCCACCATCTTTCCAGTGACCTTGGCAACAGACTTGATGTACGTGTTCCATTTCAGATCAGGAGTAATGGTCAAACCCAGAAGCTTGTCAAAACACGGGGCCTCACCCAGACAAGAGCTATCTATCACAATTGATGCCAGATGGGGATAAGAGCGTTGATGATGTAAGGATAGGAGTTTGGTTTTGGATGCATTAAAGGTAACCAGCCACATCTTCCCCCACTGAACCACGTACTCGAGATCAGAGGAGAGAGAATCAGAGAGAACTTTGTCATTTACAGCCGTTGATGTGTTGCCGTAGATGGTCGTGTCATCAGCATAGATGTCAACGAATGGTTTAAGTATATGTTTAGGGAGGTCATTGATGTAGATAAGGAAGTGAGTTGGGCCCAGGATTGACCCCTGAGGTACTCCAGCATTTATATTGCAGTCCTCCGATTTTTGTCCATCTACCACCACGCTTATGAGCCTATCGGAGAGAAATGATTTAATGATTGAGAAAACATTTCCAGTTATACCGTAGCTGGAAATCTTGTGAAGTAGACCCTTATGCCATACCTTGTGGAAGCCCTTTGATATGCTAAGAGCAATTGCCGTAAAAATTAAGCCTTTGTCAAGAGATTCACTAATCCTGTGGGATATAACCGTCAGCACATCTGCGGTAGTTCTTGCAGAGCGGAAACCATATTGTGTGTCACTAAGAAGGTTATTCCTGCTGAGGTGGTTGAATATTTGTCTATTTAATATAGATTCCAGCAACTTATTCATAACACACAGGAGACTTATTGGTCTGTACTGAGAGGGAGATGTCTTATCACCTGAATTCTTAAATAGAGGGCAAACTGATGAGATCTTCCAGGGAGTCGGAAAGCACGTCTCCTTAAGGCAGCGCTTAAATAGTTTCGTAAGTATGGGAGCAAGTTCTGGTTGAAGCTTTTTTAACACTATAATTGGGATGCCATCAGGGCGAGTTGCTTTACTGGAATCTAGGTTCTTGATTAGCTTGGCGACCTCATGCACGGATATTTGTATGTTACCTAGCTTGTTCTGTGTTATAGGAGGAAATATTGGAGGTTGAAGGCCTTCGTCGCATAGGGTAGAATTAGCTGCAAAGTTCTTTGCAAATAGTTTGGCCTTGTCTGACGCTGACGAGATGACCTCTGGTCCATTGATAATGGTTGGGATAGAACGCACAGTTCTGTTGAGGATCCTATTTTTTATTTGCCAAAACTGGTGGGAACCAAGCTGCTGATCAGCTACCTTGGATTTAACAGACTGGGCATATAGCTCTCCTGCATTTTTTTATTACTCTTTTACAGTGGTTGCTGGCAGTCCTGACAGCAGCTTTAGTCTCAGTGCATCTATTACGTAGGTAGCTATGGAAAAGGTTATTTCTTTGTGCGATAGCAGCAACACATTTTGGGGAGAACCATGGCTTACTGTTAGGTTTTTGTTGGAATATTGTAGATGGTATGAATTGGTCTATGACTACAATTAATCATTCTGTCAGATCCGATACTATAGAGGACACTGCCTTTTTAAACATGGAGTGCAGAGGTAAATCAGATATTAATGTACGGAAGCTATCCCAGTCAGCCATCGAGTATCGGTATACAGTACGGTGGACGGGTACGTCTGGGGACTTCTTACATTTCGTATTTATCTTAACTGATACGACGGAGTTTACAATGAAAATGTATTTCATATCGGCGATCCGGTCGGTTCCTCATTTTTGTCAATTAGCCGTGTAACCCGATAATACATCAGAATTGCCACATGAATAAAAACTATATTTCAGCTCCTATTAGCCTTGCATCTGGAGCAATTTCTGACCATCATAACTTGTTAGATCACACATATCTTCCGTGGAAAAAGGTTGCAGGGAAGCGAAAAAAGACATCTTCTACTCAATTTTGGAGCCGGGTTTGAAGCTGAGTATGGGCGTCGAGCAGATCCTACCCAGATTTCTCAATAGTACTCAATTTCAGGGCGCACCGCACTCTTATAGCGAAAGAGAATTGCATCGCCGATGATATACTTGTTAGAGTGATCCAATCATTTTCCGGCAATTTTGGGAAAAAATTTGAAGTACTTATTCCATTTCAAATCATTAGTCAAAGTCAGTCGAAGAAGCTTGACAACGCATGGAGAAGCAAACATAAACCTTTACATTATTTATCTAATCATGGTACACCGTGCCTTATCGACTGTATATATGATGGCTTAATGAATTATACTTCTATTTAGTCTTCTAAGCGTTTCGCTTTTGCTTGATACACCAAATGGAAAATGAACCAATTTCTTTTTCACACATTTCACTTTTTGCTTGGTACAACACATGCTGAACGCAATTGTACTGCTAAAAGAACAACATGAAAAAATTATTTGAAAGATTATTATTTATACATTTAAAATAATCTTAATTTATTATAAAATAAATAAAAAAATTGACCAACAAAAAATTAATCTTAAACATACAAGAAGAAAGAAAAATAAACAATTCTTCATTATTCCAGCATCCGCAAATCGATAGCTGCTAATTAATGTATAGAATTCGTGTAAAAAAAACAAGAGTGTGGAATTGATTTATTCAACAGGATATTTTGAAAAAAAATTTATGAATTTAATTTAATATTAATACGTCTTATTGTTTTATTACATCATATTGAATTTTTTATTATGTTTACATCGCGTTCATGTTATTATGTTTTTAAGTGATTTTGCGTCATATGTTATGCATTAATGAAGGCTTCAATTATTATACAGTACTATAAACATATGCTATTTCGGTGAAATATGTTTATTATTTCAGTTCTTATCCCCACTTTGTGTATGCCAATCATATTTGCTTAAAAGATCCATGTATGTTAAGTATAATAACAGAGACTATACAAATAATGCATAATTATAAACGGTTGTTTTTGCGTAACGAAACGGATTCGTAAAAATGTACTTAAACTTTAACATGATGGAGTAGCAGTTTTGCATTATATATATATATATACATGTATATATATATATATATATATATATTGCGTGTCAAATTATGGACGTAATAAGATTTTCTTAGCAGTTTCAGAGATTTACAGATAGTTTCGGAAACGTTTGCAATACTGATCTGCGCGTACAGCGAATATTTCGCACTGTTTCGCGCAATGTAACCAACTTGACATTGTGTCAAATTCTAAACAAGGCAGTTTGTTTCGTCAATAAAATAGGTTGTAAAGATGGTCTGAGTAGTTATGAAAAGAGTACTATTACAGAACAGCTGACAAAAGGTAAAACTACCTTTGAAATAAGGAAAATGATTGTAAGGTATCATCACACCGTGAAGAACTTTGTCAAGGACCCTACAAAGCTAAGTAAGAGAGCTAATGAAGGTAAATCAAGAGTTGTCTCACGCCGTTTTCTACTCCAAATTAAACAGGAACTTGTTAAGGACTCTGGGCAGACAAGTCGAAAAGTCTTGAATCAAGCCGGATTAAAGAATGTCTCAACTAGTACTCGATATTGCCTTTTGAAAGAAGTGACAAAGCCTGTTAAACCTGTGAAAAAAAACCCATTAAAGCAACACCACGGCAAAACCGGTTGAAATGGGAAGAGGACAACATGAAAACGGATTTTTCCACAGTTGGAGAATCCCAGAATGCGTAAAAATTACGTTTAATACTTACATAGCTTTTCTGAAGGAGCACTTTTAACCATAGGTGAAGGAACAAAGTTTGATGCTCACAAGAACCATGGTTTTTATGCAGTATAATGCTCCCTAGCACACACCAAACAAAAACAAAGATAATTTGCAACAACTGAGGTTCTCTGGGCAACGGAAGATGGAGTGACCTGCAAATTCACCAGATTTTAACCAAATTGAGAACCTTTGGAATATCATGAAGTGACGCCTCTATGCAAGTCGACGCCAATTTAAAATTAGTTGTGAGATGCTCTCCAAAAGGTATCGCGAGGAATAACTGTTGACGAAATCAGTAATTTGACTAATTATGTGGACCAAGGTATTTTACAAGTCATTCATAAAAAGGAGGATAGCATATCCCAAACTAATTATGTCAATATAGAAATTGCTGTATAGTTATTGTGTTCTAAGCATTTTTCCTAATTAATTTAATGTTTTAAACTTATTTCAATATCAAGTTATGGGTATATGGTGTCTTTCTTCTCAACCTTCTTAATAACTTGGCACACTAAAATCAACAGATATTCCTATCTTCTGCCACAGTTTATATAATACTGATTTAAATACTTTTATTTTCTGACTGGAGTAGGTAAATAGTATTGTAAGCCCTTTCTCCAAATTCCATGGATTTTTATTCACTCGTTTCTTAAATATCTAAAAAAACGTAAATTCGTTAATAATTAGATAGCCATTATATATATATATATATATATATATATATATATATATATACAGAGGAACAAGTATTTAATAAAGCATGTTAAAAACAGTTTGAAAAAGAGTTAAAACATAGTTAAGTTTTAAAAGGAAGCACAAAACAAGTGGATAGTCCTTAATTTTCGATTTTCGAAAAACTATTTTCTTCTAATCAGAGGGTAGGATTTAGAAAAATTCGGGATCAGATTTGGCTTGCAAAAGTATTTAGTAAAACTACAAGTAAGTCACATACCTTACTTGTAACAAATAGTGAAGCAGAAGGAATAGGGTGAAGAAAAATGTGATTCACGTGAATGGATAGTCTGGTGAATGGGAACATGTCCAATAATGGTAAAATCCCAAAAAAACAATATACAAAAAAAGTGTGTTAAATTTCCATGGGAATCGCGCAATTGGAAGATGGTCCAAAGTAATCCAAAAGACAGACACCCGTCGAAAAATCCGTCGAAAAATTCCAAACATTCCCGGAATGAGTTCAAATAATATTATTAAAAGATGCGTAGAAAAAAGAATTTAAAACGACTGCCCAGGGTAGGCTCATTTTAGAAAAATAGGTGAAGATGAAGAAAAAATTGAATGGTGATTGAGCTAATTTTAGAATAGAAACGCCAATGTCAAGATGACGTTGAAATGGTGCCAAATTTAAAGCAAAAAAGGGTCAACTGAAATATACAAGTTATAACTTAAGAATTAAATTATCAGCAGGAGTTATTAAAGGAAGCAAATGAATTTAACTTATCATTTAATACATATACATGTATATGCGTACATAAATATGAATGTTTACAATTACACTTATGCATATATATATATGTATACAACAAACACACTTACATAATACACACAGATGTATACCTACATATAAGTAAATAGATGTTACTCATCTATTTACTTATATGTAGGTATACATCTGTGTGTCTTATGTAGGTGTGTTTAATAAATAAATAAAGAGTTGAAAGAAATTACTGGGAATGCATGGCCGCAATCTACGAATTCCGGAAAAGGCAAGTAAGTATGTAATTAACTGTACATACTAAAATATTAGTAAACATACCTGCAGAATATAAATGGGTAGGTAGAAGAATATATTTGATTGATAGGAATATTTTAACACTAAAACGGCAAATTGAATATGTAAAAACCGGCCAAACAAAGAAGAAATAAATAATTACAATGAAAATTACAAAGTTATAAAATGCTAAGAAAGTATGTAGAAAAAACGAGAATGTTATAGTAAATATGTATATATCTGACAGGTTTATTTAATAGCTATGTAATTTCTAATTTACCATATTAAAATTTGGACCTATGTTTGCAGTAGTAGGTTCGTTTTGAGAATTTATTATATTACTACTTTGAGGGGAAGTAATCATAGTTATAGCTTCGGTTGCGCAGAGGCGACATGACTTAGAGCATGTAGTATAAGACTTAACCTTTTTAGGATAGTCCATTTAATTTAGAAAGGGGTATTGTAATAATTAAGTTTTTTAATTAAAGTGGTAAAAGACGTTCCTTAGTTATTATTAGAATTTTGCTTGTTAAAAGAAGTGTGGTTTTATACTCTTTTCTTAATTAATGTTGAAGTAGCGCCAATATATGTATGTACTTTATTAACAGCCCCAGGTCTGAAATTAATATTAATTTGCTAATTTGTAGTGCCAAAATAGTTTGAATTTTGTTCATTGTGATGAACAAAGGGCGGGACAATGATTGTAGGAGGACTGTTTTGAAGGGGATATTGAGTGTTGTTAGGATGGCTGTAAAGAGGAATATTATAATTCTCATTATTATTATTATTATTATTATTATTATTATTATTATAATTGCTAGTTGTATGATTGCAAATAGAGGGGCTGCTTGAATGGTTTATTAGGTTAGAGCTATATCAGATGGAGTGTGGGAAGAGGGATAACTTGATGACAAAATATTAGCTTCTGTTATGGGAGGATTTCCTGGTGAATATATAACATCTCTACTGATGCAATCATTATTGAGTGGGAAAATATTGGTTATTACAATTGCAGTTAGTCTTGGGTTTAATTTGACAAGGGCTTTTTTCGGGTTGATTTAATGTTTTTGCTATTAGATGTTAAGATTCTTTGTGCTAAATTAGGTATAGTTGAATAAGAAATATTTATTGAGTTTTTATTGAAAATAGAACTATATCTATGGTGGTATTTTAAAGAATTTAGTACAATGTTGAAGAATTTCTTAGGTATATTGGTTTTGACCTTTACGCCTAATGGAGGTTTAAACCAAATATTTTTCTTTCTCCTGATGCGTCTGGGTGTGTTAGAGGTATTACGATTAGTATGTTGGTTTTGATTATATATGTAGGATGGTGCATTGCTATTGATATCGGCAGATCTTGTTATTTGAACTGGTTTCTTGCGAGTCATATTGTGAGTGATTACAGAGTTTACACGGCCAGCAGAAGGAACATGATTGTTGTATTTAATCTTTTCATAATATGCTGAATTTTTTAAGGCATTATTGAAGAAAGTAGCATTTTTATTAAAGATTTTTTTATCGGCAGAAAGAGTAGACATTCTTCTAGAGACGGATGGTACTATAGATTTTATAATTGTGTTTATATATATATATATATATATATATATATATATATATATATATATATATATATATACTGGCGTCTGAACATAATCTATGCATTAACTGCATATAATTTTATGAATACAAAGAAACAGTTTCGATCGTTCGTCAGTTGTATTCGTTAAAAATACTGTTTATCGTATTTAGACCAAATCTATTCTCTGTATGTATGCTAATAACCAAAGTATATCAATATATAATACTATTCAATGTAAGTATTCATTATAAACACAAATGACCTTTAAGACCACGAACTCATGTTGACAGAAATATGTCTTTATTACGTTAAATTATTTTCCTGTTCCTTTTGCACCTATCAGACATATTTCCCGGACAAAGAAAAATTTACAGAAAATCGTCATCCCAATTATCTACATAATGATTGTTAGTATTTTATTTTTGAGTGTCGCACGTATTCGGTTAGAATATACGTGTATGTATACTTGTTGTGTTTCAGTGTATTTAGGTCTAGGCGTGTTTAGCTACTTATATACGCCTCTGTCTGTGATTTAGCAACTACATCTTTATTATGCGATGATGCTCGTGTGTTTTAGTACAAGGTGCCATAGCTTTACAAAATGTTTTGTACATTGGCTTCGAATTTATATAGATTCTTGAATATTTAGTATTTTTGTTATATATATAATGAGCTAACTAGCCGAATATGATGATTTCAGGTTTAAATCAATGGATACAGAAAAAATTAGAATACACCATACTAAAGCTTGATTGCAAGAGTTCGTAGATTTTTAAAATGCAAGCTGGATGGAAGAAAATTTTTAAAATACGTATAAAAACTATTTTATACTTGCAAAATGCCACAAAAAACATATGGACTGCTTCAGACTGTATGTAGACCACCCTGCATTAATCATACATCAGATTAGAGTAGTATAAGAGATTCAATCAAGACAGGGGTTCTGTGAGGGATCATGAACTATGAGAAACTGAAGATGCGGGAGACTTGCTCGATTACACCAGCCCACAACCCCATTCTTTTCATAGACTATTTAGCCAAGATGACAGGCAAATACCTAACATTTCCTATAGTTCATGCTTTGTTACCTGTGACTTTTAATTATTTCCTAAGAAGCCTTTTGTAATGAGACACTTGAGAAGCTAGAAAAGCCTGCAACGAAGATCTCTGATATATTTACACAAGAGAACTTCTATGGTGCTTTCCAGAAATTTTCTGAACGAAGCATGCATTAATACTGGATGAGATTACTTTGAAAGAGACTAAAATTTCATGTGTTTACTATCAATACAATGTCTATACAAACACAAGTCTATATGTTAAAGCATATATGACTCGACCTATGTATTATACATAGGTTTTCTATTTTAGCAGTATTACATGCAAATATACCTCCACTTTACTCAGTGTGCATACCTGCGTTCATCTGTAGGTGAGAACATTCCTGCGTGCTTGTATACTTATTGTACAGTCTTTGAACGACACGTAATAATCCCTCAGATTGGCGTTGTAAAATATTCCCTATATTTTTCTCGATATTTTTATGCATTTAGAATTTGTCTGATTAAAATAACAGAGCGAAAGGCACTTAAAATTGGTCGGCAATCAAGTATAGCACCGAGTGATTGTTCGCAATTTATCAAAACATGATGCAACCATATTATATTTTCGTGTGTTATATTCGCAGACCCCGTGGCATATATTGCGCTCATCAGAGTCAGGTTTTGAATTGTGCTTATCAGAGTTAGGTTTTGAATTGAAAACTTTATAACAATATTTTTTTAATTCGTAATGATTGGCATCTAACGGGGTTTTTGCTTAACGAATCCTTGCTTTTCCAATACGCAATATTTTGACAGAATTTTACAGAGGGAAGTAACAATTTTAATCAAGAAAAAATAACACTATGATTCAGAAAAGTTTAGCAATTTATGATTATTCTTACATATTTCTAATGGCAAGTATATCGACTTCGATTTTGCCACATTGATTCAATTATAAAATTGAGGAAAGGATTTTGAAGGAAATGCTATTAACTATACCACCGGTGATTTAAGTCTATTAAATAGTTACTATTTGGAAATTCATTATCAATGAATTTTGGTGAGATATTTTGTCCTTAGACATTTTGCCCTACAATATTTTTAGTTATTTTGCAATATTCTATCATTTACCTTCTCGAATATTTTACCACTGAATATTAGCTGTTGAATACCGTAGCATCACATGTTTGTAAAATATTTTTACTGATATTAGTTGAATTCACCCGACTACTAATTCTATCTTAAGTAAGATTTTACAACGTTTTGGTGGATATAACGTTAAACCTTCTGCAGGTGTATCGTGTCCAATTCTGAAATTTTTCTGTCGAACTCGATAATTTGAACTGAATTTTAATCGGAACTCTTTATTTACTTCACGGAAATAGCATGTATTTGTTTCGTCAGCCATGACTGGAGAGAGGACCTAAGTAATTCGCAATTATATTTTAGGTCACTTACACTGAGGATTGAACTTTCAAAAGAATACACATTTTACTATTGATTTTTCCAAGTACACTAACTAGTACGAATTTTAGGAGCTTTAAACGTATTTTATTTGTATAAATATTAATATCACTATTTATTACTAATCATTACTATATATTAACGCATCTCTCTCTCTACACACACACACCCACACACACACACGCACACCTATATGTGTGTATTTTTATACATATGTATATATATATATATATACATATTCCCATATTATTATGTATTTACTTACATCTTTATATGATATCTATTGTTTATAATAGATGGTTTTCTTTTTGTATAACGTTTATACTAAATCTACTTAGTAATTAGTTATCTCCCAGCATTTGTGCTGCTTTTTCGAGTCGCCTTATCTTTACCGTTATTCGTAAATTGTTTCCGATTACTATTTTCTGTTAAATAATTTCCAGTTGGATAATGTGCAATTGATTATTTCATTAGTGAATATGTTTGCGGTGGATATTTTGCCGTTTGATCTTTAACTGGAGAATGTATTGCTAATGAAAAGTGTGGTATTGCAATCATTTGCTCTTGAATATTTCACCAACTAATGTGTTGAATGTTTTGTACTTCCTGACTGATTCCTTTTCAGTGTGTTAAATGTTTATTCATTGCGATGCCGCTGTTTATACTTTACTGTTTAATATCTTGCTTTAAAATATAAAATGATTAGTATTTTTACATTAAGTGTTTTGCTGTGGAAGATTTATGAACTGGATATTTAGAGGAGGCATAATTTTGTGCAGCATATTTTGCTTTTAAGCATCTGTTTTTCAGTTCTTGTGTTTATTTGTATTTGTACTTGCGTTTTTGTAATTACAATGAATTTTCCTCCTGTCTTTATTTATTTTTTTTTTAATTCTGAAATTGTTTATATGCAATAATTCGTTTTCGTCTTTTTTCTGCATTTTCCCAACTTTTTTCTCAACCTATTTCCTATACGCGTTTTACTGTCACCATTCGCCTTCATATTTTATTCCCCTTTATTCTTCTTGAATGTGATCACTTTTTCGGACTGATTCTTTGTTTCTCTTCTTCACTACTATGTTTTCTTACACTACATTCGCACTGCAGCATAACCAGCAAATAAAAACACACAAAAAGTTACACAGAAAACATAAGATTCACATACTTTTACATTTATACTACGTGGCCACGCGTATAGATATTCATATAATAGATAATAGTAATATAATAGACCATATGTGACATAAACGGTATCGCAGAATTTATACCAAAAACATGTATCCCCTTCTCTTTATTTATTTTTTGTTTGAATCATCTTACATTGTAATTTGTTATACACATATTCATTTTAGTATGTCACGTCAAAATGTAGAGTCATCGTGATTTGGACGTCAGCATTGCATTCATAATCAACTGTTCACAAAGACGGATAAATAATATAACCAGATGAGAAAATGTGATCAAGCGGAATCTATTAATTTTAATCGCATATATATATATATATATATATATATATATATATATATATTAATTATATTATATATACCCGTGTGTGTTTGTGTGTATAGATATACATATACATGGACACTAGATAGTTAGATAGGCTATTTACTAATCTAAACTAATAATTATATTTCTGAATTATTGAGACCATAGATGACGTTAATTAGTTTGTGTATATATATAATAATGTACAACGGATGATTAGTAAGTAACAAGCAGTAGTAAGATGAGGAAGTAGAGGTAGAGAGTACTATCTTCCTAATAAGTGAAACGAACTAAAACAGGTTTACTCGGTATTTTAAGAAGGATAAGGATGAGTCCAGTTAATCAAGTCAGAGGTTCAGTTCGGAATTTAGACACAAAGATTCGCGAATTCTTTAATGTAAATCCAAGGAAGTTCGGAAGTCATGTCTGCTGAAAGGTTATGTAAATATTTCGACTGTCTCAGAAAATGGCGCACATTTAAAGATATATTTAAGAAACCATCTTTCGTTTATACCTATTTGTATTGTTGCCAATCTAGGCAAGGACATATCCCACTAATCCTATGCAAGGACAAAAAAGGCACAACAATATCCCTATTACCATTAACCAAACAGTAATCTCTGTTCAACTACCGAACTTTCAAAATACTGTTTCTTTGTTACAAGTATAGTGATAATATATTTCTTGAGAAACTCATAGCAGTTCTCATGATGTAAAAAACTATTAACTTGACAAAATGAAAAGTATATTGTAAGGATGTCTAGTTGACGGAGAGTCCTTTAATTTAATATTTTTTTCAAACTGATAAAATTCGGAATTTTTTCCGATTTCCTACTTCTCTCGCTACATTGTCATGCGGAAATTCAACTGTAATGGAAATTTATCTCTCGTTGCTCAACTACCTACCTGGTGTATGAGTAGATTGTGTCTAAAATGGTAGCGCCTGTCCAAATGTCACTGTGCATTGTTTGAGGGAAAACTAATTTAAAAATATGCAAACAATAGTTCTTATTTAATTGGCTCCAGTCTTTCTTTTTTTACAACCCGTCTTTCACAGACTTAGTGTTTCTATTTTCAGGTCTTTTGTAGGAATTCCTTGGCGAACTGTCATTCTGAGTTTGTTTATCTAGTTTTTGATTATTTCGTACCGGCTCGGTTGGCTTTTTGGTTTAGTTATCGCCATTATTTCATTGTTTACTGAAACAGTTTTTTTTTAAATTAAACTTTATTCGTTCTAATAACTGCAGCTTAAGAAATCCTGTTCCTGTTGAATCTCTTCCCCTTCATCGAACTATACCATTTCAAGATTAATGCCAATAGGCATCTCTTCACTTTGCGATAATTGGCTATCGTTCTTGCTTTCCACTTGCATAAAGTTACTTTAAGCCATGACTTTAACAATTCATAGGAAAGAACTCCGCAAAATTAAATACTGCAAAATATAATAATAAATGACGTCTGAATTAAATATTTTGTTTATGTAATTGATTTCTATACTAAATACAAGTCATTGCTGCGTTCAGGTTGTTGCTGCGTATGCATTAGAATAAATGTGAATTAATATTGCTAACATAAAACGTTATATTTATTTGAACTCGCCCTTAAGTCGCTATTAAGTCTATGTGAGAATGTTCTCCACACGAAGAAGGACAAATCATTTCTTTACTTTCTGTTCAATATAAAACCGCTTATTCGTATGATGGAACTGAATCTCGAGCCTAAAAGATGTGTTGTTTTATATGAATAGTTGTTTTGTGATATATCTCAGTCACAGTTCGTATTTACTCCTTCTATTCCTTATTCATTTCCATATTAATATTTATCCGTGTTTTGCACTTTGCGGGGAAATGTATCTTACAATGAATACTGTTCATCAGCATGCTTTTTCAAGATGCTTTTACAAGATTAGTATTTTTCCCTCTGCAAAAGCTTCTAGCAACGCCAGGAAGAGCTGTAGTGCCAACTTAACCAAGGATAGTGAATAATCAAATATGTTTGGTAATAATGACGTGGGATTTCTCAAATGTAAAATATCAAAATGCTGAGGATGTTGATTATTTTAGAGATATGAGACGTTTTCCCCTGTCTTATTTTTACATGCATCGACTTCATTTTTTTGTATACGACTGTGATTAGATAGGTTTTTCCAACAATTATGAATTGCATGGGAGAGAAAGTCACTTAATCTATTTTCAGACAACTGCTATATGTGTAAAGTTACTCTCAGTTACAGATGTCTTCACCAGTCGTCGACGCTTAGGATTTTATTACATAGAATATTGTTATTTAGACGTGTACACATGGATGAAAATGTAACTTCATGTGTTACATTTTATATAAACCAATACTTATCTTAAACACTTCAAAAAGTTATTGTTTCTGTTTACAGATATTCTGTAATACATCTGGAAAAATCCCAACAAGTTTTCCATCAAGTTTTAACTCTTATTCGTTGTTTGTGTTATAACAAGTGTGTACACCGTCTGGTTACGCATTGCTAAACTTATACAAAAAATTGGTAAGGGTTACCTCATATCTAACCAAATTCTTGAAATCAATGTAAAAGGTACAAGGAGAGGTAAAGGTTACAGCTCTAGTGATAAATTTAGTTCTTGCTAACGCAGTGAGTCGCTAATTGGCCCATATTGAAGCCAATGACAATACGGCAATGCGCTATATCTATCATCTGTATAATCGCCGTCGTAAAAGGTAATTTAAATATGATATTCCAACAGATTAAAAGCATTTGTATTTTTACTGTGTCTTTTAGCAGATAGTTTTGTTCCATCCGTACGTTTGCAGGAAAAGGGGGCAATCTCATTAGGGACATACCGTTTTGGTTAAATTATGATAATAGTTGATTTTATATGCTGTGTTATTCGACTACAAATTCTATATCATAATATTTTGTCTCTTTACCAAACTTATTGTTCCTGGATATGATCTTAAACTATATCCGATGGTGAGGTTCCAGTTTGCGGGCCTTGGAGATTGTGGATCCACCCTTTAATTGCCATTGCTCCCTGCTCTACTCTGACCCCGAGTGGTAGTACCTGTTATGGCCCAACTATGGGTTTAATAGAAACTTACTTGATAAAACCTCAAATATACTCTATTAAAAATTGTTATTCAAAATCATTGAATTCGGCATTAAATAACCTGAAAAGGGTTGATATGCCGTAAAACAAAACAACCAACCAACCAAACTGGCATTACCTGACATTTGATGTCATGCTTTGAGGCCATGGAATTTACTCATGAAAATATGATTTCCATCTAGCAGTTGGCAATTTTCCTCCAAGTTTACTCGAGATGCTGACGTGAATTAATCCTGCGTAAATACCATACTGGATAATCACGTAGACACATAACATTTCCCTCGATCACCGAAGTTAAGCAAAGTTATGTCTTGTTAGTATCAGATGGGTGACTATTAGAGAATATTAGCCGCTGTATAGATTTTGAGTTGTAAATCATTTTAGTTAAAGAAAAGCAATTGAGAAGATTTTTATTTTAAGAATTTAGAATAACGACTAACAACGGAGGAGTTAAACAAATCCAAATATTGTTGGGTTATAAAACTTACAAATAAACAAGACAAAAATAAACTAGGAAATTTGTTTTCATTTGCTTCAAAATAAGTGATTCCAGTTTCTCATTGGTTAGTAGCAAATCGTTGTTCAATCGGCTTGGTCAGTTCTTTAAGTAGAACGTTCAATTTTTTTAAACCAATACCGATATTATCGCAAAAGATATTCCAATAAAAGATCTTACTGCTAAACTGCAAGTAGAACGGCATCTTCATTAATCTGGACATACCTGCAACTGGAGAGTGCTGTTTAACTTGATGTTTCTTAGAATCTTCATCTTTTATTCAAAGCTGATTCATCATGATGAGAAGTATACTACATTGTAAACCTTCGTACTATAAATTGAAATTGTCCCTCTTATTTGTTAGTTTAAATCATCAAAGGCAACGATGTTTATTAGAGAGTGCCTTTGTCCGCCTGTCTATTGGTTAGTTGATCTGTTACATTTTACTTGTTAAATAACTATTTTGTCTGTGCCCACATACTGAACGAATGCAACTACTAGACGTCATTACTGATCGAATTGAATGCCGTCTCAATGACTCTCCTTCCACCACACACAAGGCCATGTTCAGTATTGCATTTACCAAGTAATGTGTTAAATTCGGTTAACTATGAAATTGATTATTAAATTATTCGAAATTATTTCAAATATTCCACTTGAACTGCATATAATTAAGCTATGGAAATTTGCCATTGTTATTCAGTTTCCAATGGCATATCCCGAATGGCATTCCACTTTCATTTAATGATTTCCCATTTCCATTTAAATGCCTCCATTTTCCTAGCAAATTAACTTTAACAAGAATGAAAATAATTTTCGAATGTAGATTTTGCTCATGGGATTTTTTTCGCTTGTTGTGCGTTTCGTCATATTTAAATAACGAAATATGCCGGAGGAAATTAATTTCAAGTATATGTTGCCAAACTTGTTTAAATTAATGCAAAAAAATTCCTTGTTATTAAATGCAAGTTGAGCGAACAGTTCTGCACAGAGCAGGCTTACAAAATACTAGCTTTGTTTTCTGCATTGGTTGCTTCTAGGACTTAAAAAAAGGATATGCACAAATTCATGGAAATTACGCACATTGGTGGGTATTGAAAGTTACCCTATTTTAGCTATCCTCTCTTAGTAAAAGTTTATTTATTTAACGCCCAGCTTTCATTATATTTCTGATAATAATTTGTAATGTAACTCAGACAATGCTATATTTATGTTGCCGCAATTGTGATGTGACAAACAGAGGTTTTATCAATAAAGCCAGAGATATGTTCTCTCGAGTATAACTCAGACAGCATCTTAATTATTGTAAAGGATTGTTTCCTGCTTTGAGCACTTTGTAGTTAGTCGGATGCAGTTCTAGGAGGTCCCAAGTTAATTCATTCTTCGTTTAAGTTTATAATTAATCATATAAGGTGCTTCTACTAGAGAATAACGAGGGAGATGTTCAAATATTTTGAAGGTGAGATATTTCTCTTGAACGCTGGCCTCTTAAAAGCACGTGGCACATCTTATTGGGCGTGAAATAAAGAGCATCATCATCCCTCTCATGTTGTAACGGTGATTTTATACTTTTTTTATCAATAATATTTCTCCATATTTTTGTTTTTAGGAACTTTATCTTTTTTATTATATATAAAACACTAAGAAAATATGTTATTCTTCTTAACGAAAACGAGAAAAAGACAATCTAAAATCCAACTCTTTTCTCTGTGGATTCAGTCAATTATAAAACACCAGTTTACTATTAAATAGTTTTGATTCTATCCGTATGATTAGATACTTGCATTTAATTATTATTTAGCATTATATTAATATTTCTTAATTTTTTTTTTATCTTATATGTATTGAAACTATTAATGCAATATTATAAAATAATAGCGGGATCTGTGAAAATTCCACAGGGTCTGATTCATACGTAATATATTGATGATGGAATTCAGTAGATAGTCAGCGTAAATGAAGCCGCTCTGATATTGTTGTAGCTTTTTTGTTTAAACTGCAAAAGTATTTATCTAAGCTAGCAGTTGCGCCCGGTTAGCTTGTAAAATACGCTTTAATATGATAGTTTAATACTTGCGGAATTCTTTCTATTTTTATAAGGTTATTGTTATATCGATGTTTATATAATTATAAACCTCAAATGACCTTGTAACGGAATTGTAACCCAACATCCGGTTTACGACTTCCGGTTGCGCATGGTATATAAACATAAACCCATAACAGAGTAATCAAATAAACACACATCGCTGGACCGGTTTTGTACAAACAAACGGACGTCCTGAGAGAACGAATATCTTAAAGTTATTGAATAAAAAAATTCAAGATATGGAAAGCAAACGCAAAACGTGATTACAAATGATACGTATAATCACCGACCTGTTTCATATAGATGCGATTTACAAAATAAACAAATATATATCTATATGACTTCGGTGAATCAGCTGGAATAGAAACCGAAACCAAAACGTATAAAGATGTGCTGATAAAATTATTTATAAATAAAATAGATTACTAAGGTGCCATCAGCTAAAATCGAAACAGAAACCAAGACTTATGAAGAATACTTAATGAAATTTTAAAACAAAATTGAGTTCCATTAGCTATAATCGAAAGCGAAACGAAAACTTATGAGAAGTTCTTGGTAAAATTATTTATAAAAAAAATAGATGACTAAAGTGCCATCAAATCATGAGGAATTTTAAGTAATAATAATAATAAATGACTCCAGAGTCATCAACTATAATCGAAACCGAAAATCCAAACAAGGAATAATGATGAAAAAAAAAACTTAATTTTGGATTTTCAAAGATATGCACATTTTATCAAAGGATAATCATTAGTAAAAATGCAAATGCATTATCGGTTAGCATGAATTAGAAAATATACGAAATATATAAAAGAAATGTATAAGAAACTTTTGATGAATGAATAAAAGTAGTTTCTTCAATCTTGTTCTCGTCATTTATTTTTTGTATTTCTTTAATTACTTTAGTATATTGACCTTTTTATTATCTTGATAGCGTCCAATTTTAAGATAATTACAATTTCTGAACAACATTTTTACATGATTCTGGAGAGGTCTGCTGCAGTCGCAGACAATCCAGGCTGTTATTACTGACTCCAGCTTCATGAAGAATACATTATTCATTATTTAATCATATATATAACTTTTATTTAATACTTTATATTTTAATAGCTCTTGAAGAAAAAATTAAACTTTGAAATATTGAGATTCACTCTCTTCCGTTTGCCTTTTTTCCACCTGACTACAACTTGGATGTCTTCAAGTCCAACATAAACAAATTCCTGATAAACTGCCCCCTTAAGTGAGATAGTTTATAAAATCTCCCTTACTAACGATACCTACGACATTATCCCATTGATTACTGTACACGCAATAACCCTTATCCCCGAGTGGCTTCCGGGCTTTGATAAGTGGTGACTACCATGTAAAAAAAAACAAAAAAAAAACAGAACTTATGAAAAATTCGTAGTAAAATTATTTATTACAAGAAATGAAAGTACATAACAATCAATCGATCCGGATGTAAGCCTGACACAGAAAATAGTAGTATTAATCTATATATCTATAAAAGTGAAATTGTATGTCTGCTTGGGTGTGTCTGTGTGTGTACATTTCCCTACCAAAGTACTCTGTCAATATTCAGTCTTCGGACTCGGGATTTGACATAAGTGTTATTGAGATTTAGGAGAATCTTTTAAATCAGTTTTTATCCAAAATTTACTAACTGATATTTAAGTAAAAGTACAAAATATAAATTCACTGTTGGCTCTAATACATCCTTATGAATTAAACTTTTAGTAGGTTAAAGGCTAGTAAAATCAATGAAATCATAAATTGAAAATATATATACTTCATGAAATAAGACGTTAATTAAATGAGTACATTATGTCGTAGAATATTAAAAATAAAACTCCTTTTCACAAATTCAAAATTAATGTCTAATTATTTTGTTGTTTTTTTTGCCGCGTAAAAATATAGGAAAATAATTAAAAAAAAAAACCTGTATGAGTATAAATGTTTCTTTATGTATATTACATTTACTTATGCATTTTAAAATACGTAGATAAACACAAGCTATGCTCATACAGTAAAGTTTTGGCGAAACTATGGTGGTATTGTGGTTGTACAATTATCTAGCGTTCGTCATGTGATTATAAACAGCGACGATTACTTATTCTATTATCTTTATTATTTGAAAGTAAAAAAAAAAAACATAAAATTCAAACTGTACGTTAAGGTTCTATATAGGTGGCGTGGTACAAGAGAAGTTGGTAAACCTTCCAGATGTGTATGTATCTTCCTATTAATATAAAATTATATTGCTTTGTACGGATAAACTATCATGTATGTGCCTAAAAATGCATTTGTCATTCGTCGAGCGGAAGAAACGTGGCATTTCGCTAATCTAGCTTGGCTGAACCGGTTGGACATTGAAAAACGAAAGATGGATTCAGTTTTCAATTTCCTTTGGTGTTTTCAAGTGTCAAGTGTTGGAATTTACAATATTTACGTTCAATTAATTGAAGAAAAAACAGAAATATAGTAGATTGCGATGTAAAATATATCTTTTAAATAACATTTGGTATTAATTTTAAATACATGAACTAAGCGCAAATATTTAGTAGTTCTCTTTCGCTCTCTCTCTCTCTCTGTATATGTATATATATATATGTATATATGTGTATATATATATATATATATATATATATATATATATATAGAGAGAGAGAGAGAGAGCATCTAAATATTCGTGCTTAGCGCATATACTACATTCGCACATTCGTGCTTAGTACTTAAGTATACGGCCCTGTCGGTGGGGCATTAGAATACGCCGACTGCCCCCTCCCCCTGCAGAGGGTAAAAGTCCCTCAATGGGGGTCCTGGATATGACCTTAAACTTTATACGATGATGAGGCCCAGCTTTCGGGCTCTGGGGAGTGTGTAGCCACCCTTTAATTGTCATTGTTCCTGACCCGAAGTGGTAGTACCTGTTAGAGTCCCAACTATCGGTTGAATAGAAACTGTCTTGCAAAAAACAAATATATTCTATTAAAAAAAAATTCTTCAAAATCACCGCATTCGACATTAAATAACCTGAAATGGGTTGATACGCCGTAAAACAAAAACAACCAACCAACCAACCAACCAACTTAAGTATATATATATATATATATATATATATATATATATATATATATATATATATATATATATATATATATATATATAAACTGAAAATTACAATTGAATTTACCAAAATGATCCAAGATGGTAAAATTAAAGTAAATTATAAATATTAAAGAATTAATATTTATAAAATTATCTCAGCCAGATATAAAAGCTCGATAAAACCAAATAGGAAATAGAGCTTATAATATGAGCAAACAGTTAATAAAATATGATAAAAAACACTTTGAAATGAGTTAAACACATATTTAATCTGAAAAGGAAACACTAGATAAATGGATAGTCCTTAATCCGCGGAGTTTCGAAAATATACTCTCCTTCTCATCAGAGGGTAGGAATTAGCAAAATGCGGGATCGGATTTTGCATGCAGAAGTATTTGATGATACAACAAGTAAGTCAAAGATCTTACTTGAAAACAAAATAAGTTAAGCAGAGGGAATATAGTAAAGAAAAAGGTGATTACACATGAATGGATAGTCTGGTTGAAGATAAACACTGCAGACACACACACACACGCACACGCACACACATATATATATATATATATAGAGAGAGAGAGAGAGAGAAAGAGGGTAGAGTAAGGAAATAAAATGTACACACACAAACAAACCTACAAAACTATCGCTGCATACATTTGCATATCGATGTCAACTGAGGAGTCTCGCTAAATTGTCATTCATAGACACTTAATGTTCTAGCATCAAATATTTTGAGTTTTTATTGTATATTTCCGTGGAGTACTTTAATTTAGAAAATATATATGGACCTTTCCATTTTACATAGTCTGTCTTTTTTTATAAATTCACTCGTCTACCGGCACTCTTTTCTTATAATACCATGCTATATAATGTGAATGAAAAGAAACGAAGAAATAAAAAAAGAGAGAAAAAACCCCATAGATAGATGAGGAGAGAAGCGTTACATTCTAAGTAAATAAAATTTCTTCACTTACAATTTATTATATAAATAAAAATATATCTTTTGATTTCATATACTTTTAATAAAAGTCTAGAGATATCGAAAAAACACACCCTATTCTTTTTACTTCTGACACTTTCACAACAAAGTTCTAAGTCGAATACATATACATTCATCAAATTAAGATATACTTAAACAATTTTTAAAAAAATCTTTCAACCACTTTATTTCTGGTAGGCTTAGAAGGCATTTAGATGTTTGCGACTAATTTCATTCTCTTTTTTAGAGTTGTTTGTGGTTGTTTTTTTATTACATTTTAACCCCAAACAAGGCACATTGCCACTTTGATTTAGGTGGCTACTATTAGGGACACAGGCTACAGGGGTACTAGGTGGGGAGTTGGGCAGCAAGATGTCGGTTCACGTTACACTTGAACTTATGCATTTCAGTACAGTTGGAGAAGCAGGAACCTGGCAGGGAGTTCCAAAGTCTAGCGGTTATTGGGAAGAAACTACTGGAGTAGAAGGCTCTCTTGCATCTAGGGATCTCTACTGTGAATGGGTGGGAGTGTACTGCTTCTCGGGTTTGTCGGGGGTATTTTCGTAGAGGGGGTACAAGTGCTTGTAGCTCGTCGGAACATACAACGTTAAAGTACTTGTAGAACAGGCAGAGGGATGCTACATTGCGTCGATGGGGCTGAGGCTGAAGCTTGGATGATAGTTCAGGACCTATTAGGTTGGCGACCCTCTTTTGAACCTTGTCTAGGAGTGAGAGACTAGTAGCAGATGCACCGGCCCAAATATGACAACAATACTCCATACATGGGCGAATGGTGGCCTTATAGAGTTACATGACACTGTCAGGGGTCAGTAAATTTTAAGCACGGTAGAGTGATCCTACCTTTTTCGCAGTGGTCATGGCAATGCTCTCAATATAATTGTTCCAACTCATCTTTCCTGTGAACGTTAGGCCGAGGAGTTTAAAAAAGTGCTTTCAGATAAAGAGTCTTTGGCCATTGCTATTGATGGTAGAGAAGGTTTCTTGTAGTTATTGGAGGAAACAAGTTTAGTCTTGGCAGCATTGAATGTGACCATTCATTTTTGTCCCCATTCCACTACAGGTTGGAAGTCAGTCTCTAGTGTTTCTGCCATCTTTACAGAGATAATATTAATTTCCTAAAACTAGAATATATTCGAACTTTAAAAGAAATTATTCTTTTATAGGTCTTTTCTGGCTACTCATAGAGATTCAAAAATACTTAGTTTAGATTTACAGATAACATTTACAATAGAATCCACATTGACAGTTTTTAAAGGGAATTATTTCTTCAGATATTTTTCAGAGTCAAATCAGTATTTTATACTCAACGGCTGTAAGTTTGGAATGCGTGTCTTACTCGTGTATATAAAATTTAACAGTTTATTCAGATGCTCATATATATATATATATATATATATATATATATATATATATATATATATATAGTTTTTTTGTGATATGTATGTGTTTTTGTATAGAAAGGAAGAGATGAGCATATGTAATAACCGCTAAAGGTGTGAGATATTCTGAGATATATATTTTTAAGATGAAATGAAATGCTAAGAAAAAAATTTATGCCTTAATATAACAGTTTAGTAGATGAAAAAGAAAATAAAAAAAATATTAGTAAATTGTCCGCTATGTTTATTTGATACTTCCAATTTTTCCGTTCATGAATAATGGCTTGGAAATGGAAAATATTGTAGCACAATGAGAATAAATATAAATGGAGTCAAATCAACACATTCTCTATACTAAATTCTGTCGTTAAAAAATTAAAGTAACATGTATCTTTCATCATCATTAAATCTCGGGAAACCTCCGAGATACATGCTTGTATATATATAATATATATATATATATATATATATATATATATATATATATATATATATATATATATATATATAAAATTACAATTAAATTTACCAAAATGATCTAAGATGGTAAAACTAATTTGTAAGCAAAATCTGATCTCGACTTTTGCTAATTCCTACCCTCGGATGAGATGGAAAGTATTTCTTCGAAACTCCGCGGATTAAGGACTATCCACTTATCAAGTGTTTCTTTTTCAGATTAAATATGTTTTTAACTCTTTTTCAACGTGTGTTTTAGTATGTTTTATTAACCGTTTGCTCTTATATATATATATATATATATATATATATATATATATATATATATATATATATTAGATAGATGCATACCTAGATACGTAAGCAATATATGTTTATTATGTGTAAATTAAAAGTATATAAACGCTCGTATATTTTAGATATTGAAATAAAGTCAGTTAAATTTATTATCTTTCCTACGAATTAATGTCGAAGAATAGAAATAAAATCTTCGTATTTCATATGTATTAAAAATATTTCTTTTAATCTGTTTTCTTTCCATTTTTATGTTTGTAAACATTTCCATTAAGTACTAAATGTAATAAACAGTTCATTTTATTAACAAAGTAAATAGAAGTCTGTAAATTAGTAACACTTAATATTATATATAAAATTCTAAATTTACATGCAATATATGAATGTAATTAAACAGTGGAGCTATTTAGAAACAAATTGAAGGATATTTTGTTGACAAAATCGTCTAAACTAAATCGTGTATTCAGTCCTCATTCTTAATGAGTGATTTTTCTGACAAAGGGAGAAGAAGAAGCTGTTTTCTAGGTTCGCAGTATTTTTGCGTGAACAGCCGCCAGGGATGCCGAAAGTTTTCTATTTCTATGTCTATCCTTGTAGCCATATCACGAGTTAGGGTGCTGGAGGTAAACGTTTTATCTGGGCTGACGTTATCCGCCTGATAGACAGGGACCCGAACTTTGGATTAACCACTAAAGAGACTGTCCTATCAGCAGATGCTAAGTACTGAGGCTGCTGTAGTGCCATTTAGTGAATGTATTCTGGACCATGCAGTAGCTTCTGGTTGGGCCTATCGATGCCATATTAGTGTGTAATTGTTACCTTTTCATGTGCTACAAACAATAAATAAATAAAAAAATCTTCATTTCTAGTTCTCTCTTTCTTTCCCTCTCTGTCCTGCTTCAGGCATGTCTGTTGACCTAGTCCAAAAATCCCAAAATGATGAAAAGTCTAAAAATACACACGATTAATACCGGATCTCTAACTTCTAACGTAGACCCCCACTACCAGGTCTGCTTCTCTAACATCAGGAGTCTACGTTCTAACCTCCCAGAGGTTGAAACCCAATTACAGGACAGACATATTATGTCTAAGTGAAACTGGCATTTGAAAAGCTACTTCCCTAGATGAGTTCGTAATTAAAGGATACTCTAATTTAACTTCCAAATCTGACCCCAAAGATCGCCATGGGCATGGAATATGTGCCTATATAAAAGGTGGCTTTACATGTGGTAGGGACATCTCCAGAGAAGATCCTAACTTACCCTATATATGCTTCCGGGTTGCACTAGCTCAAACTACTGCATTTATATTTGCTCTCTACCACCCCCACAACAGCGGAGTTACTATCTTTAAAAGCATAGTCGAGAAAATTGACCACGCCCTATCGGCTTATCCTTCATGTCTGTGGAGACTTTAATGTTTACAATGTGGAATGGTTAACTCACTCAAACAAGACTGATGATGAGGGGGAGGTTCTGTCATGATTTCTCTATTGCTTATGACCTCAGTCAGATTGTTTACGAACCGGCCCGTGTTCCCAATTCTGACGGCCAGTATGCAAGTCTCCTAGACCTCTTTCTCACAACTTGCCCTGAACTGTGTTCAGCTTCTGTTCTGTTTCCACTTGGATATTCCGACCACTATATTGTATCAGTTAAGATATAAATGAAATGTAATAAGTCCTTAGATGTACCTCTCCATTGTACAGTATATCGATTCTCTATGGCTGACTTCGATAGCTTCCGCACATTTATATCATATCTACCTCTGCGTTCCATGTTTAAATAGGATGTGTCCTCTATAGTATCAGAACTGACAGAATGGTTAATTGTCGGTATAGACCTCGAAAAATTCCAGCAAAAACGTAACAACCAGCCGTGGTTCTCTCCGGAATGTGCTGCTGCCATTGCGCATAGAAATCACTTTTCCATAGCTACCAACGTAATATATATACTGAGACTCAAGCCGCTATCAGAACTGCCACTAACCACTGTAAGAAAGTAATAAAGAACGGAAAAAAGTTGTATGCCCTGTCCGTCAAGTCCAAAGTAGCTGAGCAGCGGCTTGGTTCCCAACAGTTTTGGCAAATAGCAAACATAATCCTGAACAGAAGCGTGTGATCTATCCCAACTCTCATAAATAGACATGAGGTAATCTCGTCAGCATCAGACAAACCCAACTCTTTTCCAAGAACTTTGCAGCCTATTTTAACCTTTGTGACCAAGGCTGCCAACCTCCATTATTTCCTTCTGTATCAGAAAACATGCTATGTGATATAAAAATATCTGTACGTGATGTTGCCAAGCCAATCAAAAAACTTGATTCCCGTAAAGCAACCGGCTCTGACGGTATACCAATTATAGTACTCAAAAGACTTCAACCAGAACTTGCGCTCATCCCTACAAAACTGTTTGAACGTTGTCTTAAGGAGAATTCCTTCCCGTCACCCTGCAAATCTCATCAGTATGTCCCGTATTAAAGAATTCAGGTGATCGGTCATCTCCCTCACAGTATAGGCCAATAAGTCTCCTGTGCGTCGTGAGTAAGTTGCTGGAATCTGTGTTAAATAGAGAAGTAATGAACCATCTTAGTAAAAGTAACTCAATGACACTCAATATGGTTTCCGTTCTGCTAGATCTCCAGCAGATATGCTTACAGTTATATCTCAAAGGATTAGCGAATCTCTCGGCGTCATCAATTGAAATAAATGGCTCTCCTCTTGAGCAGAGCTCATGTTTTGACAAACTTCTTGGCTTGACCTTTACTCCTGATCTTAAATGGAGCACATACACTAAAGCCGTTTCCAAGGCCGCTGATAAAATTGTGGGATTCTTCTATTGATCCAGTAGATATCTCACTGCTGATGCAATTCTTTATCTATATAAGAGCCCAGTATGTCCAAGGATGGAATACTCTTGCCACATCTGGGCAGCAGCTACTAGAAATGACTTATCCTCCCTTGATAGAGTTCAAAAAAGACTTCATAGCCTTGTGGAGGATGTCCTTTTTTCCTCCCTGCAACCTCTTTAACACAGAAGAAATGTTGCGAGTTTGTCTCTGCTTTATCGTTATTTTCATGGCAGGTGCTCGGCTGGGATCCATTCTATGGTCCCCCTCGCCAAACTGTCATGAGAAACACCCGTCTTGCACAAAACACTATCATTAGTTTCCCCCACTCTTTATCTGTGCCGAAACCTAAGCGTAGATTCCATGAGCAAAGCTTCTTTCTCAGAGCTGCACGCCTATGGAACTGTCTTCCGTTTTTCTGCTTTCCAGCTAACTACAATATGGTTGTCTACAAGTCTAACATAAACAAGTTTTTGATTAGCCGTTCCATATAAGTTAACAAATTTACCGAATTTCCATTACTAACGGTTACTATATTGTCTAATTTCTACTGTACACACTTTACCCTTATTCTCGAGTGGCCTCTTTGCCTTGATAAGTGGTTATGCCGACGTAAAAAATTAATATGCATACACCCACATACACACACAATATATATATATATATATATATATATATATATATATATATATATATATATATTAGGTTGTCCGGAAAATAATGGCCAATTTTAGAGAAAAAGGATTTATAAATCAAATAGGTGACACTAGACATTGAAATTAGTCAAAGTATGATCCTTGAACAGCCATGCATTTTTGCCATCTATCAACTAGATCATTTATGCCTCGTTGATAAAAAATTCTTTGGCTTAGATGCTAAGAAATCTTTGAAAAAAGATTCAACCTCTGCATTAGATCTGAAAGTTGTCTTGCTTAAAAAAGCGGATAAATGCTTGAAAAAATGGTAGTCCGTGGGTAAAAGATCTGGAGAATAAGGAGGATGTGGTAAAGTTTCGTATCCCAAGTCTGTGAGTTTCTTCAGTGTCATTCTCGCAACTTGAGGCCTCGCATTATTGTGGAGCAGGATTGGACCACGCCTATTCACTAATGCAGGTCTCAATTTTTGTAAATGATGATGCATTTCTTCGAGTTGATTGCAGTAAACCTCTGCCGTGATGCTCTGATTAGCATCCAGAAAGCTGTAATGAATAACACTAATTGCACACCACCAAACAGTCAGCATAATCTTCTGTTGGTGAAACTTTGGCTTTGGAAAATGTTTCGGTGGTTCATCACAATCAAGCCATTGACCTGATCGTTTCCGATTATCATAAAGGATCCACTTTTCGTCACAGGTGACTATTCAGTCAAGAAATGGATCATTAATGTTTCGCAAAAAGAGCATCGAACACACTTCAAAACGTCGAGCTTGTTGATTTTCATTGAGCTCATGTGGGACCCATTTATCGAGCTTTTTCACCTTGCCAATTTGCTTCAGATGGTCCGACACTGTTGAACTGCTGACACCAAGTTCCCGAGACATTTCCCTGACACTTTGCCGTGGGTTTTGCTCAACAATGGTTCTCAAATTTTCATTGTAAAGATTAGATGGCCGTCCTCTACCTTCTTCATCTTTAAGGCTCTCATCACCACTACGAAATTTCTGACACCACCTTTGTACTGTTCTATCACTTTTGATGCCTTCTCGCCATGCCCTATTGATATTTGCAGTTGTTTGAGAAGCATTGTTACCAAGCTTAAACTCATGCAGGAAAAGTAATCGTAAGTCTTCTTTTCTCATATTCCAAATTATGGGCTCATTCGCTCATAAAACGTTTTCTGAAAGAAAAAAGTAAGAAATTATTAAAGAGCACATATAAATCAATAATCATGTTGATGTTTACCTGAAATATAATAAACATCCTATGATAAAATCCAATTTAAAAACAGACTTCCTGAAATGGCCATTATTTTCCGGACAACCTAATATATATATATATATATATATATATATATATATATATATATATATATATATATATATATATGTATATATATATTCAGCAATGGCATAACATTAGTTGTATTAAAAAGAAATTAAGCGCCTTTTTTAATGAAACAAAATGTAATCTATTTTTCGAACATGAAATAAATAAAAACATAATAAATCATTATTCTTCACCATATAATTGCAACATTTCTGAATGTAATATAAATAATTCTTATTAAATTACTCATAAAAATAAGAAAGATGTATACATGTATAATTTTATAAACTGAAATTAAAACCAAAGGTTGAAATTATCCAGTAAAACAAAGGTGATAATATAATATAAACAAACTTTATAAATATATGAGAATAATATCAGTGATTATGCACTGAAATGATAATAATAATTATAATAATAATAATAATAATAATAATAATAATAATAAAATGATTATATAATGTGTATAAAGTTAAATAATAAATGAAAATACATCAACATATATATTAATATTATACGATACAATGACAAAAACATAATACTTAAATAATGATATTAAAAGAATAAAATAAAAATATTAAAAATGAACAAATGAAATAATCAAACTAAAATGATATATTATAACAATATTATGGAATACAATAGAAATAAATATTAAACATATATACTTATCTTAAAAATGATATAGCCAATCAAACTTAGCAATTAAATAAAAGACTAATAAAATAGCAATGCCATTTTATAAGAATGAATGAAACAATATATAAGCATATATATATGTATGTATATCTAACTATATATACATATACATGCGCACACAAACACACACACACATATATATATATACATTAAAAGGAAGTGTCCTCTATAGTATCAGATTTGACCGAATGGTTAATTGTAGGCATAGACCAATTCATACCATCTAAAAAATTCCAACAAAAACCTTACAACCAGCCATGGTTCTCCCCAAAATGTGCTGCTGCTATCGCGCACAGAAATCACTTTTTCCATAGCTACCAACGTAATGGATGCACTGAGACTAAAGCTGCTGTCAGGACTGCCAGCAACCACTGTAAAAGAGTAATAAAAAATGCAAGAGAGCTATATGCCCAGTCTGCTAAATCCAAGGAAGCAGATCAGCTGCTTGGTTCCCACCAGTTTTGGCAAATAAAAAATAGGATCCTCAACAGAAGTGTGCGTTCTATCCCAACCATTATCAATGGACCAGAGTTCATCTCGTCAGCGTCAGACAAGGCCAAACTATTTGCAAAGAACTTTGCAGCTAATTCTACCCTATGCTACGAAGGCCATCCACTCCCAATATTTCCTCCTATAACACAGAACAAGCTAGGTAACATACAAATATCCGTGCATGAGGTCGCCAAGCTAATCAAGAACCTGGATTCCAATAAAGCAACTGGCCCTGATGGCATCCCAATTATAGTGATAAAAAAAGCTTCAACCAGAACTCGCTCCCATACTTACGAAACTATTTAAGCGCTGCCTTGAGGAGAAGTGCTTTCCGACTCCCTGGAAGACCTCATCAGTTTGCCCTGTATTTAAGAATTCAGGTGATAAGTCATCTCCCTCGCAATACAGACCAATAAGTCTCCTGTGTATTATGAGTAAGTTGCTGGAATCCATATTAAATAGAGAAATAGTCAAACACCTCAGCAGAAACAACCTTATTAGTGACACACAATATAGTTTCCCCTCTGCAAGATCTACCGCAGATGTGCTGACGGTTATATCTCACAGGATTAGTGAATCTCTTGACAAAGGCTTCATTTCTAGGGCAATTGCTCTTGACATATCAAAAGCCTTCGACAATGTATGGCAGAAGGGTCTACTTCACAAGATTTCCAGCTACGGTATAACTGGAAATGTTTTCTCAATCATTAAATCATTTCTCTCCGATAGGCTCATAAGTGTAGTGGTAGATGGACAATAATCAGAGGCCTGCAGTATTAATGCTGGAGTTCCTCAGGGGTCAATCCTGGGCCCAACTCTCTTCCTGATCTACATCAAGTATTCGTTGACATCTACGCTGATGACACGACAATCTACCACAACACATCAAAGGCTGTAAATGACAATGTTCTCTCTCATTCTCTCACCTCTGATCTCGAGCGCGTGGTTCAGTGGGGGAAGACGTGGCTGGTTACCTTTAATGCATCTAAAACCAAACTCCTATCCTTACATCATCAACGCTCTTATCCCCATCTAGCATCAATTGTGATGGATGGCTCTCGTCTGGGAGAGGCCCCTTGTTTTGACAAGCTTCTGGGTTTGACCTTTACTCCTGATCTGAAATGGAACACGTACATCAAGCCTGTTTCCAAGGTCGCTGGAAAGATGGTTGGATCCATCTACCGCGCCAGAAGGTATCTCACTACTGATGCAATTCTCTATCTATATAAAAGCCAAGTACATCCAAGGATGGAATTCTGTTGCCATATCTGGGCAGGAGCTGCTAAAAACAGCCTGTTCTGCCTTGACAGAGTACAAAATAGACTTCGTGGCTTGGTGGGGGGATGCCCTTTTCTCTACCCTGCAACCTCTCTCCCACAGAAGAGACCTTGCGAGCCTATCCTTGTTTTATCGTTATTTCCATGGCAGGTGCTCGTCTGAACTCCAATCCTCGGTCCCACCTCGCCAATCTTTCACGAAAAACACCCGTCTAGCCGAATCCACTTTGAAAAATTTCCCCCACTCTTTATCTCTGGCTAAATCAAAACGTGGATTCCATGAACAAATCTTCTTTCTTAGAATTGCACGCCTGTGGAACTCTGTTCCGTCTGCCTGCTCCCTTCCTTACAACAACTTGTATTTGTTCAATTCCAACGTTAACAAATTCCTAATGAACCGCCCCCTTAAGTAAACACTTCAACAAATCTCCACACTAACGTAATGTACGTACTTGCAATAACCTTTATCCCTGAGTGGCGTCCGGGCCTTGGTAAGTGGTGACCACTGTGTAAAAAAACAAACAAAAAACATATACATACACACATATGTATATTAAATGATAAATGCTAATATTTATTTTAATCTATAATAATATTTCATTATTATAAGGTATTAAAAAAAAACATAACACAAATGTCTAGCATATGCTGATTATAATCAAATAGCCAGTCATTAATGTGTGCATTTCTGACGATCCGATTTTCTGCTAAAATTATAAGTACATGTAACATGCTTAGCTGCAATTTTTTATGAGTGATATTAAGTTTTACTTTAAATGGCATTGATGTCATTGCTTTTGCAAGGTGTTAATTTCATCATATCATATACAATTGTATGACGTTAATGTAGAATGTATTATTAGTCAGACTTTTTTCTTCTGACTGTAGTAAGTTCTTACATATGAAAGGGTCCCAGCATGCGGCTAAAGGTTTATTTTTATACATGATTTATAAATACTGTGCATTCTATCCAGATTTATCTCCATCCCATAAACATTGAGTTGGTACGAAAATAAAGTTTCATCTACACAAAATACATCCTTATTATGTCATAAGTTACTTGTAGATGTACTCTATGTTGCCTGGTATAATATGTGAGGTTAAATTGTTCAAGTACATGGTCAAAGGTTAAGATAATATGTAATGCGCCTCTTCATAAACTCCACCACCTAGAGATGAGCACCGTAAGTTAGGGTTCGCCTCCATGCCAAGGTGGGAGAGTTTATGAAGAGACTTTACAAATATGACCTTTGACCTTGATCTTTAATAATGTGGTGGACCTTCTTAAGGTTGGAGATATAATCATATCAAGTTGTTTCATGATCAATCCAATAGTGTGAGCTGTAGCATTGCAACCCGGCATTGCTCGAGTGTTTGTAGGTGTATGTTGAGCAAAAATAAAAAACGGTCATTATTTTTTAACATTGACCCCTATTATGGCTCCTTAACATTTATTGTTTTGAGCTAAAATCAAGTTATTAAGTTAGATCCATGTCCAAGGAATCTATATCTAAAATTTCAATTGTTTGTACCAAAAATTGGCGGAGGAGCTGGATAGAGTTCTCAAAGTTCAAATCGTTGAACTGACTCCTTACCTGCCAAATTTCTGTCCGAAAACGAATTACAAATATTTTTCCAAATCTCAGTACACTGTATATGAAATTTCGAGTCTGTTGACAGAAAATTGAGTTATTGCTAAGAAAATATACACAGACACACACCCAGACACGTTCACTCATATATATATATATATATATATATATATATATATATATATATATATATATATATATATTATGACCTTAACCCTGAAAATAGCGTTCACCCTCCATAATTGGACACCCTTATTATGCCAGGTTTGGTTATGCTCAGTCCAGTGGTGTGCTTTGTAGAATATTTTTACGCACACAATCGCTATTACTTTATATTTAGAGGTATGTACTGTTGTATTTTACAGAAATTTTACGGGATCTCAGGATTAGCATTGATCTTGTCTTAGGGAGAATCTAGCCATGTTTAAGCAACGGGCTTTCGAAGTTGAATGTTTTTTTTTTCAATAGAGGAGAAAGAAACTGTGTGTCAATATATATATATATATATATATATATATATGTATATATATGTGTGTGTGCGTGTATATATATATATATATATATATATATATATATATACGTTTTATTTTTTTATAACCGTATCTTTCTGTTAAGTTACATTATTGTTTCGGTTACACGGCCGTTTTTTGGCCGTCTGTAGCATCCTCCGACTTTTACAGAAATCTATAATGATATATATATATATATATATATATATATATATATATATATATATACATGTATATATATATGTGTGTGTGTATGTATATCATTATTTAATATAATAATTATTATATACCTACAGACACTATTGTTTCATACTTTCGGGAATAATCAGTGTGCAGTGTGTCACGCTCAACGCCATTTCTGTAAAATTCTGAGGACGCTACAGACGGCTAAAAAAAAAAAAAAAACGGCCGTGTAGCCGAAACAATAGTGTAACTTAAAAGAAAGATACGGTAATAAAACAATAAAAAATAAAACGCATATGTGCTCTACAACAGTATTTAGCACTTTCTTCAGTTTTTATTAATTACCATCTCCACTATATATATATAAGCGTGAGAATTAAGAAATACTAAATAGCAATTTGATTTCATAATTAGCGATCTCTCTCATCTCTCTTTATTAAACCGAGTTGAAATTCCGAACATGTCGGAGTTACGTGAACTAGTTTTTTTGTTGTTTTTTTTTTTTTTGTTAGAAATGATTGGCTATCATCCCTGCTTGCGAAAATATAAATTCACAGCCGAGAACTAAAAGGAATTTAATTTGGATATGATAATTTTGCTCTGAAGCCATATTGATTTTTTCATAACACCAACATTTTAATGAGAAGGTTTTTGCACGGGGTGAAAATGAACAACATACCCGACAAGCCGTTAATTCCACCCCTTCACGATAGAGATCCCTAGATGTAAGAGAGCCTTCTACTTCAGTAGACTTCAGCTAGTTGTGAATTCCCTTCCGAGTCTCTGCTTACCCAATTGCACTGACATGCAGAAGTTCAAGTGTAACGTGAAACGACATCTTGCTGCCCAATTCCCTACATAGTACCCCTGATGCTTATGTCCCTGATAGTAGCCCCCTACAACAATGTTGCATTGTGTCTTGTTTGGGGATAAAATGTAATAAAAAAAACTGCTTGATTATTAATCACATGCCAGGTGTAATATGTGAAATCATTGAGTATGTGAATCGAGTAAATCGAAAAAAAATACATTACTGAAATAATATTAACTTTTACTTATACACACTTATCTTTTTATTATTCTACTAAAAATCAGTTGATCGAAGTTTGTTTTGCTAAGCTTTCTACTATTTCTCTATCTATAACATTTACTAACGTGCAATGTAAGTCTTGTGTCTTGACTATTATTGTTTATATTAGTTATCATATTAGCTGTCTATCTCTTTCTTTCTATCTCTCCCTCCCTCTCTCACTCTAAAGTATAAAGTAATGAATAAACCGTATAAGAGTTAGAACAGTCTATAAGAATAAAACCACTAGATGTTTGCATGTGTGTCCTTAACCAATAAACCCTTACACCTTTGTTCACATAAAATTCAATTTAACAGGAAATAATGATTATACTCCAAGAGCAGTTTATAATGAGAAAACCCTTTCGGGGTGGATGGATAACTCGTACACAATTATGTCGGCAAGTTGAAGGGCAAAATGCCTATTTTTTACTTGTTGATATATTTCTTCGCGCATACGAAAATTCATTCATAGTCAGAGTTGTTTAATTTTCAATATTCTCATCTGTTGGTCGGGCTATCTCAAACAGTAGAAAACGTAACTGGAGCGTTAAATATTTTAGTTTTTGTTGTGTATCCAAGTAATTAAAAAAAACTTTTAAATCAGTACTAATATATATATATATATATATATATATATATATATATATATATATATACATATACATATATATATATATGTATATATGAGAAAGAAAATAAGAGAGGAATAAAGAAGTTGTTTCTGTAATAATTACGAAAATAGCTTGAATGAAAAATATTTAAACTTTTTTTTTACAATCAGAAAATGTCGAGCGCCGACGGCTGGTATATAATACACTAATACTAATATAATTACAGACAGTAATAATTTTCAGAAGGGACAGAATGGTATATATATATATATATATATATATATATATATATATATATGTATGTGTGTGTGTGTGTGTATACTATTATTTAATATAATAATTATTAAATACCTACATACACTATTGTTTCATCCTTTCGGGTATCATCAGTGCGCAAGGTGTCACGCTCAACGCCAGTCGAGAGATTCGAACCCCGGTAACAGAAGTCATGTCTGGCTTCATTAGCAAATACCTGAGCCATTAGGCTACCGTTAGCCGAGGGAAATACAGTTGAAAGTAAACATTTTTCTTATTAAATGCTTTTAACGTCAGTCAGAGAGTGATCTAATCATTATATGACGATCTGCGCGTATAAACAAAGTTGACCGACGTTATTACAACTGAGAGTGTTCAACGATAACAAACAAGTTTCTTAAAGGGCCTGACATTATTAATTACTATAAGAATTATTAAATACCTACAGACACTAGTGGTTCATTCCTTTCGGAAATCATAAGTGCAATGTGTCACAAATATATATATATATATATATATATATATATATATATATATATCGACAAAATACAGGCTAATTTTAGATTGTGATTTTACTATATATTTGTACTCGTAATGGTAAAAAAAGCTTATTCACATTGATGTACAAGTGTGAAAATCTATTGTGACCTTACTAAGATTCAGTGAATGACGTTGGTTTGAAATATTTAAAATCCGTCAATCCATGGCTGGTATAAACACCAGTAAACTTGAAATATGAATATTAAGATCGTATATATCCATTGCTCTTTGATAAATTCGGTTGAAACTTCTGTAGGGTAAATTTCGGAGTTAAAATATTATAATTTATCTCAAATATCTTAAGCCTAAAGATAATTTTAAATTTATATTTAACGTTTAAAGATAAGATTTGGCGTTTATATCGCGCGGTAAATACATTTTTATTGAAATCGCTCGAGATAATGCATGAAGCAACCTGGTAATAAAAGCTTACGCAACCGAAAGTTGATTATAAAAAGACAAGGGCTGCTTAGTGACGTAATAAGCAAACAATGCGCAGTAAGAGAGTTTCGCAATTTCAGTTTTTAAAAAGAAGCTGCTAGAATAGGAAGCACTATCAAAACGCGGTATCAAAACAGTTATTTGATGAAGTCAACAGCGTCAATGAGTCAAATGAGCTGTAACAAAGGAAGCAGAAAGTAGATCAGATAATTTTGCAGATCTCCTGATGTAATATTAAGTAAAGAAAATACGAAGACTAACGATAAGACGTTAGTTTGGTAGCAGTGAAAATGAAAGGTTAAAACTACTTACAAATATGTTTCTGCAATTTATCGAGAAATTTTAAACAGGAAACAAATTCCACGGGAAAAAAACATCATTTAATGATACGAGCTATATAAATAGTGTAGAGAAAATTTTGGTGTGACTGCAGTTATGGGGGTGGAATGTTAAGGGTGCCATGTGCGAACTCGAAACCTGGCCGACGGGACAGAAAGGCGACAAATTATCAGGTTCGATCGCGCCTTAATTTTCATGAAAGAAACTATATAAGCCGGCAGTAAACTAGTTGCGGAAGAGTTGAGTCGAGTTGAGTTCTCAACAACCGGACTGAACGTGTTAGAGCGGAGAATGTTGCCAAGAATCCAGTCCAGTTTTTTTTTCTATTAGAAGCTATTTTGGATTTAAATATCGGGCCGATGCGGCTGAGATGAAATGGGAAATTTTAAATGTTTCGCTTCAAACTTGGAAAATTAAAAGTCGCGTTAAAAATTGAAAAGCGTTTCCAAAGGGAGAATTAAATGATTCGTGCCAAACTGCGAGAGTTGTAGATATGATGATGTGTCAGACATTTTTTGTCTTTTTGTTTGCTATTACCAGGAGGATTTGTTGGGTTTTCTGTGACTGTATTCGTCAAATGGACGTGTTGGAATGCGATTCGGCCTACTTTTATGTATAAAAGTTGTCGTTTTAAAACGTGGAATTTGTTGAAAAAAAACAGCCTTCGCTGATAACAGAACTTATATGCGATTCGGACGACTTGTGTGCATTAAAGTCGTTTTTTAACAAGGAATTTAAAAATAAATCCTGTTTTGTTGAAAAGAAAACTATTTGTCAACGTTGGAACAAAAACCAACATTCAAGTATAAAAATCACCAAACACGGGATAAAGTACACTTCGATAAAGGACAACAATTCTTGCCGAAAAAAAGATTTAACAAAGACGTAATCAAAGCCTTATCTTGTTGTTGAAAAAGCTACGAAAAAAGTAAACTACAAGCTGAAACAGAACTCATAGGACGAATTGTGTAGAGAACCATTATTACTGAATTAACGAGACCAAGTTTTAAGTAAGTACAAAAAAAACTTTGTCGTTCTAAAAAGCACGTCTTGCTAATACGTCTTATAGCTAAAAGTCATTAGAGTTGGAAAAACCTGCAAAAGTAAATGATATATATTATTTTATTGGCTAAAGCGAGCATTCGCATAAATTAGAAAATATGTCAGATTTTAATCGGATTGAAATAAACTTTTTATTAGTCGATGGGACTGCACGTCGAAGAAGAATAAAAAGGGATTTCTCTAAGCACGACAAATAAAGTGTTAACAAGGAAAGGACATTATTTTCCGCACAGAAATCGAAAAAGATTAGCCAATAGCAATTAAATGCTATAAACATTCTACACATATACGTAACAAATTCTCATTAGGTGAAAAAAGGGAAAAAAGGTGTAGGATCAACAAGGAATTGAACCCAGTACTTACACCAACGAAAATTGAATAATGAAAAACAAAATATACTGCTTTCTGTATGAATGCAAATACCAAATTAATTTCTCCGACAAATTGCCACACGACGAAATAAATATATGAAGGAAATATTCGTTAACCAGGTACGGATCTTGTAAAGTTTTTTTTATACAGAGTTGCACTATTGGAAAAGTAAATGAACGAATCTTTTTTGTTCTTTTTGAAAAAAATCATTCTGTCATAGTAAGTAATTCCATACCGTCAATGAAAAAAAAAAAAAACAAAATGGTCGATTTTGCAAAATAAATTTTGGAAATGGTAACATTCCAACAAAGTCAACAATTAGAACCTGAAAAAGTTTCCGAGAGGAGCATTTGGAAATACAGAATCATAAACGACAAGAAACATTAAAATTGATGAAATATATCGAAGAAAAACAAGGAAGAGAAAACAAAGAACTGAACGGACAAATATTGGAAAAGCAGTTAGAATTACTGAGATACATCGAGGAAAAATAGGAAAGATCAAGGAAAGAAATAAATGAACAGATATTGTAATTGAAAATATTACATTTAGAGCAACGAACCCAGTCAGATAAAAAACATGGATCTCTTAACGACAGTTTTTGTGAATAAGGACAACGGAGAAGAAACCATCACGGCCTTTTCCCAAAGGACGATATGGTCAACTATGGTCAACAAGTTAATAAGCACTGTAAAGATTTCAAATTGTCGTCATTAACGCCGGACAATTTCAAATGTTTAATATTCACACAAGGTTTTATAGCCACAGAAGACGTCGATATAAGATGTCGTGCTCTAAATAAATTGGAATTAGAACCTGATTTGACGCTTCAGACTGGCTGAAGATTGTCAGCGGTTGGTTGCAATGAAGCAAGATTCCCAAAACGTAGAGGAAGCAGGTATCGCTCACATAAAAAAAATACGCTTCAAAAATAAAGGGCACCCACCCGCCAGCAATTACAAACCAAGAGGTAAAAAGAACCCTTCACAAAATTATAAGGATAGACAAAACCCAAGGACCCCTTGTAGCAAATGTGGAGGACCTCATGGGTGTATTGCATAACATGTGAACTATGCAAGCGAACAGAGCACAAAAAGAGTTACGTAAACGCTGCAAAAATGGACCCTTCACCAACAGAGAACATAAGGAAATATTTTACGGTGTGAATCAGAACTTAAGAGGTGAAACTAGCGCTCGATTCAGGGTCTCATTTATCAATTATAATTTTTCACACGTGGTCGAGAATAGGAAAACCCACGATGACAAAGACTAATAAAGTCGCAAGATCTGTAACTAGTGAAACAATACATTTTGAGGGTGAACTACTTATTAATGTGTCACTAAAAAGAACGACTAAAAAGTAAAAAGGTTTTCGTTCTAAGGAACGCATCGAACTTATTCGGGACCGATTGGATTAAGGAATTTAAATTATGGGGCTCGCCAATGTGTGAGTTTTTTCACAAAGTCGAAAACCTAACGGCCGAAGCCGACAAACTAAAACAAGATCTTAAAAATCTCTCCCAAATGTTTTCTCGGAAAAGCTTGGATGCTGCACAAAAATAAAGGCGAGATTCGAATAGCTGGATGAAGTAAAACCAATAATCAAAAAGCCAAGGAACGTACCGTTCGCTTAGAGGGGGAAAATGAAGAATCGAAAAGACCAGTTGACACTGGGATTTGGACCCCTATTAAATATGCTGAGTGGGCAGCACCCACCGTATACGTTAAATAAAATCTAAAGAAATTAGGTATGCGCGGACTTCTCGACCGGATTGAATGCGGCGCTCAAGGGCCATCACTACCTACTACCAAATACAGACGAAATAATCCATATTTTTCCAAAAAAAGACTTAAGCGAGGCGTACCTACAAATACCAGTAGAGGAAGATAGCTCGAAACTTTTGTGTATCGCAACGTACAAAGGACCTTATCAATTGAGAGATCATGCATTTCAAGCGTTTGACAATATAAAGGATACGACTTCACATTGAAAGAAGCAAAATGTGATTTTTTGTTAACAAATTAAATATCTGGTTCATATTATAGATAAAGACGGAAGGAAACCCGATCCAGACACGCCCACAGCTATAAAAGACATGCCAGAAGCTTATAATGTAATTACATTGCAGAGTTTTTTAGGGCTCGAGAACTATTATAAAGCATTCATTAAAAACATGCATGAATTGCGTGCGCCATTAAATGTACTATAAAAAAACGACAACAATCGGACTGGACGCCTGATTGCCAGACAGAGTTTAATAAATCAAAGAGGTATTAACGTCAGATTTATCTCGGACTCATTCCAATCCGGAACAAGAGATTTTTGTCCCAACTGCCATAAGTTCTTATGGGATCGAGACGTGCATTCTACACAAGATGCCTGATGGGTCCACTAAGCCGATCGCCCATGCGTCGAGATCTTTACTGCCTGCCGAGAAGAATTACTCCCAAATCGAAAAGAAGCACTGGGGAGCATATTCGGTGTTACAAAATTCCAACGATTTTTATACGATCGTAAGTTTAAATTGCAAACTGACCATAAGCCGCTTATTACCATCTTTGGCTCTAAAAAAGGTCTGCCAATTTACACAGCGAATAGACTGCAAAGATGTAGGACGATTCTACTGAATTACGATTTCAGTATGGAATTTCTCACATCTGCGAAGGTAAGTCACGCAGACGGATTCTCACGATTATTCCCGAAATCAAGGGAACCGCTGGAAGACATAGTAATAGCATAACTACAAAGTGAAAAGGACTACACACAAATACTATGCAATGCGATCAAGGAACTACCAGTCACTTTGGAAGATATAATAAGGGAAACTGATGAAGAGTTTCATCAAAAAAATGAAACAAAAATGAATCGGATGAATCGGCGGCGTAAGCTTATTCTATGCGCAATGAGGTACTGCTGTACCGAGTAATCCCAGCTACACTACAAAAGAAAATTCTAAAGAATTTTCATACGGGGAACCCTGGTGCTACGCGAATGAAGATCCTCATGAGTTCTTACGTTTACTGGAAGAATATGGACTGATATAAAAGGCACGGTAAACTTGTGTAAAGGATGCGCATTGGCTGCAAAACGCCCCAATACAATTTAGCCCATGACCTAAAGCGGACTACCCATGATAAAAAATACATGGAGATGTAAACTATTGTTTAATAGTGGTAGACAGAGGTATTTCAATGTAAAAGTACAACGACGGATTTTAGAATCGATGCTCTTCACGAATTGTTCGCTAGGTTTGGTGTGGTTGATTATCTAGTGTCAGACAATGACACACAATTCACATTAGCATATTTTAAAAGTTCTGCGAAGATTTTAAGGCTAACCACATGTCGACGCCAACCTATCATCCCTGATCGAACAGTTAGGCAGAGAGGTTTTTGATACGCTGAAAATAGCCCTGATAGCCCTGAAGAAGGCTAAGGAACGCCATCAGAAAAAGCGCTACAAGTTTATCGAATTACGCCAAATTAAAGGAATCCATCAAAGATGTCGCCGGCAGAGTTAATGTTTGCGAGGAAAATAAGGCCGGTCTTCGAGAAACTGTTTCCGAAATAGATTAACTTGCCAAATACTATAGTTCCTAAAAAGAGGTATTTACCCGGTGAAAAGGTATTTTCCAGGTACACATAATAAAAGAACTATGTCCAGAAATGATCGGGTGGATGGTCTACATTATCGAAGGTCCAATAATTTACGCACACAAAAACATTTAAACCAAATTCGGATACGTATCAGTGATGACAAAAGACAACCTCCTGATGGACAAGAAGAGGCAATGGACCAGATATATAACGCGTTCGACTTGGTAACACCACAAGCAGCCGGACAACGCCGGTTCTTCAGAAAAAGGAAAAATCCCGATCCGATGGAGATCCAATTCAGCAAAGAGAGCTATACGATCATTCCAGGGGGATGAAAAGCACGGGAGGGGGTGTTGTGGGGTACAAATCACCCATATTTAAGAACTAAGTGGAATCTAGCAGTCCTATGCATACCACTGGTTTCAGAGACTCAAAGAAGACAGTTATACCATGTTTAACCGCATACTATGAACACGTTCCTCTTATAGCACTGTAGTGGCTCCTTAATTCTTTATGATAAATACATTTTTATACACTTTACACTACTTGTGTTCCTTTTTAATTTGTGACTCCAAGTACAGGTCTAAAACAACATATATATGCATATATATTTTGAAGGAATTAACCTAGATTCTAAAGAGCAGAGTTTATTTTAATGTACTAGTAAATATATTAGTACTATTAAAAGAAAGAAAACAGTTCTCATTGTAATGTAGATATATAATACGCTCGATGACATAGATACCCTAGAGCTACTTTAATATTGAGTAAAATAATTCATAATTTTGAATTAAAAATCAGTTTCATGTCTGCCTTACTACAAACATGGTAGTTTTATTTTTTGTGTATTTAACCCCCCACATACACACACACACACATTTTAGCTGATTAGGAAACTTTGTTTAAAAATCTTTTAATCAAATTAGTGTTTCATGACATTGTCTATTTCAATAAAAATATCGTTTTCGAAATGATCGCACAATCTGTTGGTTTTGTTTGTTTTCCTTTTGAAACTGATTTATAATTCAAAATTATGAATCATTTTACTCCATGTATATATATTTACTCCATGTATATATATATATATATATATATATATATATATCATTGTTTCTATTCTTGTTTTATTCGCTATTTCGCATCTCTTCTGCTACCGATAGTAATCCCTGAAACAATCATAGCTTATTTCTTATATTTCTCAGCTTTTAACATTCCTTAGTGTTCGTTTCACTTTCAATATTGTTTTTATCTGTCAACATAATCTCTAGTTACACTTTGTATTCAATTATTTGTCACTTTCCTCTTGTTTTTCTTGTACTAATTCTTGTTGCTGATGCCTTGTACTTTTTCTTTTCTCCATCGTTTGCTTTTTCTCCTGCCTAATAGTCTTCCTCACTTTCATCCTGCCATTCGTCTTAATGAACCTAACTCCGCAGTACAACGCGTAGTTGTCACCTTATCTTCTATAAATGTAAACGGTTTCTTGTATCTCTATCTGCATTCTCTTTTTTCCGCTTTGTCAGCAACAGAAACTATAAATCAACAAGGCTTCTCTTTCTTTTGTCCGGTGATTCTACCTTCGTACAACTACATTTGCAAATCACCCTCAGCAACACAATCGATTGTTAAGCATTCATTCTTAACATAACTCTGTTCTGCCTTCCTCTACTAAAATATATCTAATTAGTCACAAGAGAGCCATATAAAAATACATAATCATTTCTATAATAAAATATATACTCCCTCCGATGCCGAAGGAGAAACGTATCTGAAATTAAATTAAGGTGGCAAATGTGTACGCCATGTTTATTTCGACATACACAAACAGAATATGTTTTACTTTATTTAGATCGAAGATAAATGTTATTTTAAAACATTTTAACGTATCGGCAGTTTGCAAACAATATTTTATTCTATAAAGCATTTATATATATATATATATATATATATATATATATATATATATATATATATACAGTAGTATATCCATACATATCGTGACGCTGTTACAGTTTTTCTTTATACAGAGGATCAAGTTTCTCGATGATGAATACAAAAAAAGCATCTAACTTAAACTAACATACATATTAGATTATCATTTGCGTAAAATATCAGAAAATATGTGAGTAAATGCGCCATTACAAGTAATGTAATACGTTCTTAATAATGTGAAATATGTAATCATATAGATTCGCGTTATCAAAAGGGATACTCATACTGATAAAATCGTTGTGTTAAAAAAGTAAGTGGCATGACAAGTTTTTATATCGCAACGAAGGCCTGTAATTGAAAAGCTTTTAAGAAGCCGTGAGTGTTATATTTTTGGCAATCGTATTTGCTAATTCCACCATCAGACAATTGAAATTAACTAACACTAAATTCTGTAATTGTGTGAAGCGTCTCATAATTCATGAGAGTACATATAATTTGTGAAAAATAATAGCTCAGATAATAAAAAAAAACATAACATAACATATTGAGATACAAAAATGTTGCCAATGAATAGAATGTGGGCCCAGGAAAGGGTAATAACGAAAGACTTTAATTAGGTATTTAAATATCAAATGAGATATTGTGCAAGTAAGTACACAAAAAAGTTTTGTCGGAATTCTCTCTTTAGTAATCAGTATGACTAGGACAACAGCATATCCCTTTCATTATTTCGACCCTCGAGTGTAAATCTGCTGATATCTTACATGCTTTTATATTGAGTGATATTGTTCTCGCTTGATTGAAAGTGACCAACTATGTCTGATATATAGTCGAAAGTCAATACAATGAAAGAAATATGCTGTTGACATAGCCTTAGTAATCAATTAATCTGTGGTCTCTCATAAGGATTATTCTCCACGAGAGTCTTAGACTAGGCGTTTTAAAAAAATATTAAACAGTCAATTACGAATGAATGGGGAAGTTTCTATTAAATACCATTTCAAACCTTTAGTTCGCAAGTTTTATATTTTCTGTTTTCTGTTTCTGTAATGCTGCTAGAATGACGATCTACTGTATTCAATGTATAACAGCAGCGCACATAGAAAAATGTGTATTTGATGATCTCTATTTCTTACGCTCTTTTTTGTAGTACTTATTAATTCACCTTTTTGCCTTTTTAATTGAATTTTATTTAGTGTGATCTGAAAAATATCTGACAGTATTGCACATCATGGTTTAAATATTACTATTGGTATGTAAGAAAGCAATTACGGGGTCTTCTAGAGGTTAACTTTGTCACGGAATCACATATGAAAGCCTTTCACCATGTCCGATCTGGTAGGAGGACAGATTCTCCAACTTGAAATTGTAATTCTGCAAAAGTGCCCAACTTCATCAGTCTATTAGCTATGTGTAGACGTGTAGTAATTCTTCCGACCCAAATACGATCAATAGCGGTTTATGGTCGGTCATCAGAATAAATATCCTCCGTGTAATTATCGGTGGGGCATTGCAGTTGCGAGGATAATGGCAGAAGCTTATTTCTCAAGTTTGGAATGGGGCTTTTCTGTCGGATCAGTAATATTGAAGCATGTGCGATAAGTTTTTTCTTCGGTTCGGCATTATAATGTGAAGCGCCTATCGCGTACGAGCTTAAGCGACAATGATAATTATTTCGCTAAGAAATCAATTTGATTACACGGTTTTTCATTTTATTTTATAGAATGCCGCGTGGCATTCAATTGGTAATTTGCACGTCTTGTCCTTTTTTAGTAGCTAGTTTTATGTGACCCGTGAAATGAATGCCCAGTAATAATTAGCTTACCCCCAAAATATGTATATCTGCAATATTCTTTGGGCCCGGCATATCCTTTATAGCTATGTCTTTTTCAAGGTTCGATTTTCTACTACTTTTTCGATTCGATGACCCAAGTATATTATCACTTCTATGAGGAAATCGCATTTTCTTCTACTTTAATGACAAGATCATGTATTCGAGAGAACACTATATGCACATATTATCGATCTTGTTCTTAGCTCTTATATATTATGATAATATTATGCAAGTATCCAAAATAAAGGCCGCCCAACATGATATTCATAATAGCCTTAAACACAGCGGACAGAACCTTGACTCCAAAAGCTAATATTTCGATTTTGATTAATTTCTTGTAGGTGTCAATAATAACCAACTTCGATCTATTTTCCCAGACTGATGTTCAAGGTATGCGTGACTTATTTAGAATTTAGAAGAAATATTTCCTCCGTTCAGCTTGGTAGAAAACTTCCTTATTGCAGAGTAGATAATAATAGTATTGAGTTCAACTCAGTAAAAATGCCACCGCACATGTGCGTTTTTTTTTTCTTACTTCTTTTTTGACACGGAGAGTGTTATCCATGAACTGAATTTCCCTTTCGACAGTATGCGGGTTTTAACAAGTTTTTAATGGCTTTCATAATGACTCCGACTATAGAGAGAAGAAAAACTGTCTTGATTCTCATCTTAGTCAAATAATTCTGTGACAAGTATAAAGTTTTAGACTGGTACATAGTCGTGCTGGAAATGCCATTGATCCGATTTGAAGAGTGCAAGACTCTTTCGACGGAATCCCTTCCTGAACTCTCTTATACCTCAACATAGTATCTCTTGTTGACTGTCTGTTTAGTAGAGACGCATTACATGTAGATCATGCCCATGTTGTCAAAGAAATTTAGTTATCATAAGTCTCTGGATGGACTTGCTCTGTCTAGACTTTGTCTCTTGGTCTCTGGATACAGATTTCATCGCTGGTCACGAAAGCATTACGAACTGAGAGATCTGAATAGATAAGCTGTATCATCTCCCTGCTGGCATGAGAACGTCTTTCTCTTTGATCTTTTCTGAGCTCTATTAGGGAGAAACTTCGCCCAAACCTTCGTAAATATATGTGTGTACACTTCCTACACTTACATCTTACTGTGTACTTATTGTCTCTATACACACACAACAGTCCTAATCCATGGTCTTTTTTATATGACCAATCAAATTTAGTAGTCTACTTTCCTTACTCTTCCCACAGCTTTCGTTGTTCCTCCATACCTTCCGTAAATTACTTATGCCAATCAAAAACCGATGCTTGATTTTTCCAAGATGGTCCACAAGCAGTCTAAAGCATCTCATACGTTTCTGTGACATATTTGAAAGTTTAAAACAATGGTTTTGAATTTTGTTCTTCGAAAGTCTCCTCTCGTTCTAGTTGCATTTTAGAAAGTCACCAGCTGTGACAATCGGGATATAGTAAGGAGTACACCAACTCCTTCTATAACTGTTCCTTTGTTAATCGAATCAAAAAGATAAGTCAGTCATCTCATAAGAAGTATAACAATAACATTTTGGATTTTAAAGAGTTTATGATAATTTTAAATACCTGCACAAAAAGCCTGGGATCGTATTGAATGCACTTGTATGTAAAGTAATAACTGAAAAATGTTGATACCGAATCTTACTTAAGCAGTACGTTTATAGTTAATATTTTAAACAGAATATAGGTACATTTTTATCGTTTTTTTTATTTGTTCTAGTGCATTATACACATCATAATTTTATTCTTAGTTATTGAAAAGTAGAGTTTTTGTTTCATTATGTTATAGGCCAACATGTTCTTTGTGTGATATGGCCAGACTGTATCGCTGTTCAGGGCTGCGCAGCGATAACATGGACTTGGTTATTATTTTGATTTTCCTCGAATTTTCTTTTTTGTGTGTTGGTTTGACAGTTTTATCGTGGACGATACCGGATTTTCTGTTGATCAGACGTTGCTATTGTAATTGAGACTTACGTCATGCAACGTTTTCAGAACACTAATCTCGCAAGGACCGCTGTCGAATCAAATTAACCCTTTCCATGTGTGTGCATGAAGGATTGAGCGTAGACGGGCCACATGCAAACAGCGATGATTACAATAAAATCTGCTGCTGTAGACTGGTTTCCCAGCGGTTAACAATTGTCTTTCTCCAAATCTCCCGCTTGTTATGAAAGCAAAAACAGAATATCTCTTCATGAATATCTGAAAACCACCCCACAGGTTTGAAAGCTTCGTGGCGACCAAAAACGATCTTAACTTCTACAGAAAAGAACATCGATCACGTGCAAATTTGTCACAATCTACGTTTTTCCTCACAAGGGTAGCATTCAATCCAACACCGTCATCTGCGAGACATTGATTCGACACATAAAGAGAAGGCGCAGTATCGTTATTTGAGTCGTGAATTCGACATATTAAAGGATGACGCATGGCCATTCCTCTTGATCTGGCGCATTACAAAAACAGCATAAAGTCTTTATTTTCTATAATTTTTGTATATTTTCTATATTTTTATTTTCTATATTTTTATAAAGTTTTTGATTTTCTATTCATCAAAGACGAAAATAAAATAAATGGTCAGACAAAATAACGCAACGCAATGGTATATTTCGAATATGATAATCTGGGGATATTATTCACAAGGTTGGTAGCAAAGTTCTATTAATTTAGCGCATAATCTCGATACCTTTATCAATTCTTTGGAAGGACACTTTTCTTCATCATTTCTTTCGAAATCTTCATTTTTAATTAAGATAACTTAAAAGTTACCGTCATGACACGTGTCTATATGAATGCTCACAACACTAAGGACGGTCCTTCTTGACGTTTCTGTAATGGAACAAGGGATTTTAATAACTTTTTTCTCATTATAATGTTTATTTCATTTCTTCGTAACATTGTTGAGTTTTTAAAAGAAAAAACACAGAAGAAAAATATATAAAAATATTTTTCTTTCGGATTTAGTATTCACCTGTCAGATACATACATATTTTGTTTTTATCTGTCAACAAACCTGCTAGTTTCCACCAAAGAATATAGAAACGTTAGACAGATTGGTATTATTCGAAGAGTATCTTCCATATATTATCATTTGATGGTAGAAAACTGGGTGCCGCATCTTTGCTGTTAATTCCTGTATCGGCAGTTGCACAGATTTTTGAGCGAAATATTATATTGTACAATAATTTCCTTTCTGTTTAATGGTCTTTCGAGAATATGATTTTGAGGTTTTGTGTACATTAGATAATTACAAAATGTCGGGTCATCTAACTATCTTTAAAACCTGTATAACGTTAATGACTCGTCAGTAGTTTTTTTTTCCAAATTTTGTCGTGTCAGGTTTGCTTTACATTAAAAACTTTGCGTTTCATTTCAGACCCTGCTGCCGATATTATCCTTGTACATATACCAGCCATTTGAAATCGTCTGAAGCGCAGCAACACTCAATAACATTCCAGGGGTTTTTATGATCCCACATATACATAAATATACACAAATGCATATATATATAATAAAAACATAAATATAATAAATAATTAAAATATGTTGCGGAGTAATCGCTTAGGAGAGACTATTATGGGGGACTCTACCTATTCAATCATAATGCACTATCATATATACTATGATAAAAAAACTTGAGTGGTTATACTCTCGGGGGGGGGGAATATTCGCCACATAGCGTGAGACTTCAAACGGTATAAACTAAACAGTCGGAAGTGCCGACGAACTTTTCTGTATCAATATCTTCTACAATATCTTCGTTTAACCTTAATAAGTTGTTCACGTTTCTTTTTTTCTGAAACTTTTCTATGGCTACAGTCATATTATAAAGTAAGAAAAACCATAGTCTCATTTTTATACGTTTCTCTGTTAAATTAATGGTTTAAACCCACTTGTGCCTCCAAATATTACATTTTTCTTATTTCAACATAGACCCAAGAATTAAACTAAAAGCGAAGCATAAAATAACTCTTACTAATAAGTTTCTGTTTAATGACTATATTACAAGATGTTTTACTATAGTAATTCAATAGACAATTTAGATATTTGAAACATTTTTCCGGCAACACCATCTTCTTCAATGCTATATCAATTGAGGTTAGTAAATTCTATGCAAGGTAAGGAGGTTTTCCGCTTATTTAATAGACATAATCCTATCAACAACTAATAGGAGTTGTAGAGAAAATCCGTCGATAATTAAATCCATTACGAATGATAATTGGATACGAGATAAACTTATCTCCTGTTTAATACTTCATATCTACTTTATTTTTCTTTGCCAATTTTTTAATTTTATTGTCATTCATCAGATTTCGTCTGTGCTTGTTTACAATATCACGTCGGCTGATATTTGGGTTTAACGAGGAATACACTGCAAAAGTCACTTTTGATTAATGTTTAGTTTTAAAATATGCAAGAAGATAAATATGTTGCGGCGAGTTTAAATGACACTTCCCTTTTTATCATAAATTTAACTCATTAAAATATGATGTGGCGAAGTACACGGGACTATTCGATCCGCAGTCGAATACTGTACAACTAAGTTATATCTCAAGATAAAAATTGTTATTTTTTTTATTTTTAAAGAATACATTATTTGCTGAGAATTGAATTCTTTTTTGATTTGCTGAGCATTGTCTCTCTTGTAAATGAACATATTACATTGAAAAATATTTTCTTAACAATAAATAATGCAAAACACTGTTGTAGGATAAGATTTTTTTTGTCTATCGATACTTGCGTGATGACTTTCTGTACAAAACACATCCATACATATAAATGAGTTTTGTGTGAAATTTGAAAAAAAAAACAGGCTCAGCCGTTTAGGAATCTGTTATATTCCTAAATACTTAGGAAATAAAGACAAACGTGAGTTACACCGAGTGGTATGTGTAATGGGGTTTATTTATAATACAGAAACGTAAGGCTGCTCGCCTAAGGTAAATAGAAGTACATAGTAACAAGTATGGGGAAGAAAGTCTGATAATCAACACGTAAGACTATCCGTCTTACTGCGACTGCTTGTCTGCCGCTGTCTGCCAAACAGTCCAATATATATACAGTTTGTAACCGGTGTATAGCCAGTTATGTTCCTTCACAACACCTCCCCCTGAAGCTGAAATCTTCCTGATTTTAGCTTAAATACCTCTTCCTTTTAGGGTCAGGGCTTAATCTCCTGGTAACTTTTCTCTTTCTTGCGCTTTTCCTTCTGGTCAGCGTTACCCGGGGTAAAGGTTTCTGTCCAGCCCGTATGGTCGGTTCAGGCGAAATATTCATTGTTTGCGGTACACACGCTGGTTTTGGTATATCAAAAATATCGCACAATATTTCCATTGGTGTCTCTTCCACATTTGGAGACAGTCTGGGACGTATTTGATTTCTGTGTCTTTTGCAGACAAAACTTAATCCTTGGATGGTATAGACCATGCTCCCAATCCTTTTTTTGATAATACCTTCAACCCACTGATTTCGTCCATTTTGAAAATTTTTGAAATATACATTTTCACCTGGGGAGAAGCACTTGGTATTAAGGTTTTCTTTTTTGAAAACTTTCTTTTTCTCTGGTAGCAGCCTATCGAAGACAGATCTTATCTTTCTTGCAAACATTAGCTCAGCCGGGGAAGAATTGACATTATTATTAGGATTTGGTGTCACCCTGTAAATTGCTAAAAATGTTTGAATACATTGTTCGTCTGTGTCCGTAGTAAGATTTTTCTTAAGTGCCCTTTTAAACGTATCTACAAATTTTTCGGCCAACCCATTCGATCGTGGATGGTACACAGGTGTTGTCATATGTAGAATATTTAGTGAGTCACAGAATTCTTTGAATTCATGAGCAGTAAATGCTGTTCCATTATCGCTCACTAAGGTTTTTGGCACTCCAAAACGGCTAAAAATTTCATTAAGCGCACTCACAGTGTTTTTTGCTGTTGGATGTCTAAACTTAAATATTTCTGGCCATTTTGAAAAAGAATCTACAATAATCAAGTAAAAATAACCATTTATAGGTCCCGCATAATCAATATGCAGACGTGACCAGGGTAGGTCCGTCTTTGGCCATGGCGTCGTTTTTACTGGAGGATCTCGAGCTGCTAATTGACATCCTCTGCATGTCATGACACATTTTTCAACTTCCTTGTCCATACCAGGCCAGTACACATATCCTCTCATAAGGGATTTCATTCTCGAAATGCCCGGATGACCTGTATGAAATTCCTTCAGAATTTTCCTCTGTAACGTTAGTGGAATTACGATCCTCTCACCATACATGAGCACATCTTCACAGATGGAAAAAGGCGTTGTTTGATCTACCTTTTTATTTTTTTTTATCCATCCCAATTGATTTTTCATTTTCTTAATGAAAATGTCATTTACTGCCTCTTTTTTTATTTTTTCGAAAGTTACCGGAAGTTCACGTATCATATTACACATTGAACTTGTACATTCACTTTCGTCTTTAAGCGCAGCAATTACCGTTTCTTCGAAACTTTCGCTTCTTTTAGGGATCAACCGTGATAATGCATCTGCGTGTCCTAACTTTTTTGAGGATACATGTTCCATCTTAAACTGATAGTTTAAGAGGGTTACAGCCCATCGCTGTAATCGATTCGCAGTATGTGTGGGAATGCCTTTCTTTGATCCAAATATGGTAAGTAGGGGTTTATGGTCGGTTTGCAAAATAAAAGATCGTCCATGGAGAAATCGATTGTACTTTGTAATTCCAAATATTATCGACAGCGCCTCTTTTTCAATTTGGCTGTAATTTTTCTCCGCTGCAACCAACGTTCTTGAAGCATGGGCGATAGCTTTTGTCCTACCATCCTCATACTTGTGAAGTAATACAGCGCCAACACCGTAATCACTGGCGTCCGTTGCTAGTATTAGTTCCTTTTCTGGATTGAAATGTGCCAATGCTAAGTCTGACAGTAGACATCTTTTGATATTTTGGAAAGCAGATTCACATTCCTTATTCCAGTTCCATTTAACACCCTTTTTCAGTAACTCGTTAAGAGGAGCTCTTAAATTATGTATGTTAGGGATGTAAATTGTATAGTATTGAACTAATCCCAAAAACGATTTTAATTTTGTCACTGAATCTGGAGCAGGCATCTTTTCAATTGCTTCAGTCCTTTGTGGATCCGGTCTTCGACCCTCTTTGTCGATTATTTGACCTAGATATTTAATTTTTTTCATGAAAAAATCGCATTTTTCTGGGCTCAATTTAAAACCAAATTCCTGTATTCTTTTGAATACTTCTTTTACATGCTTCTTATGATCTTGCAAATTTTCACTTTTAATTAGGATATCGTCAAGGTAGGCCATTGAAAATTCCAACCCTGCCAGCATCGTGTCCATAATTTGCTGGAAAATAGCAGGAGCAACCTTTAATCCAAAAGGAAGCCTCTTTAGCTTAAAAATGCCCTTATGAGTATTTATGCCTAAGTATTTGGAGCATTCATCGCTGATCTTAATTTGCAAGTAAGCATCTGAGAGGTCTATCTTAGAAAAATTTTTTCCTCCGTTAAGCTTAGAGAACAGATCTTCTGCGGACGGAAGGGGATAATTATGGTCCAATAGACAGTCATTTAAACCCGTTGAAAAATCTCCACAGACCCTTATTCTGTTATTTTTTTTCTTTACATACACGGTTGGACTTGCCCAATCTGTGTGGTTAACTTTTTCAATGACTTCCAGTTGTTGAAGTCTATCCAACTCTTTTTCGATTGCGTCCATCGCTGAAAAAGGCACATTCCTTTAAGGTTTGAATACTGGAGTGGCATTTTTCTTTAATTCAAATTTTGCCTCTGTCTTAATACAGAGTCCTAGTCCTTCGGCAAAAACATTGGGAAATTCAGTTTTCAAATCCTTCAGGAAGTCTTCCCTTTGGTTTGCTTTTTCTGCAGTTAAAACGTTACAAAACGAATTTACGGGTTTCTCCCATAAATTAAATAGGACAATCCAATCTACTCCAAACAGGCATGTATTCTTTCCTGGTACGACGTACACTTTGGATTTATGAGTCTGGTTAGCGAATGTCACTTTGCATTTTAATTCTCCCTTGAACTCTAATCTTTTGCCGCACACACTTCTCGCCGTCTTTCTGGTTTTCGTTAATTCAGGTCGACCTATCCTTTTCCATATATCTTCATTTATAATACTAATATCTGCACCGCTATCCAGAAGCAATGTAACCAGATGTCCATTTATCCGAACATCAACATATTTCCGTCTTTCGCAGCTTTTTTCTTTATTCATGCGAAGCGTATTTACATTATCGGTCCCTTGTCTTTTCTTCTGGGCACAGTATGTTCCCTTGTGACCTCTGAGACCACATTCATAACATATTTTGTTCCTAAACCAGCAGGTCTTATTGTTGTGTCTTAAACTACCACAACATTTACACTTTAGCTTTGGGTCTTTGTATCCTTTAAGGATCCTGTGTTCTTGGAACCTGGACTTTCTTGTGGTCCCTTGCCTTTTTACTTGCTGCACCTTAAAAATATTTTTCTCTTCAATGCGAGTGTTGTCTTTCTTTATGTTAATCAGACGTTGACACTCTTCAGTGACTTTTTGCAATGTTATGTTAGGATCCGCCTCCATAATTGTTAGGATCCGTGAACGTATATCTTTGTCCCTTGGTGCTGTGAGACCTTGTACAAAGATTAAACATTTAAATTGGTCTGCGGAAATTTCATTCAATTTAAATGATTCGCATAAACAGTTCACAGTGCAAGCATATTCTAGATAGTCTTCAGCTTCTGCCTTCTGAATGTTCAAACATTTGTATCTAGAGTGAAATAGGCTATCCCTTTTATCAAATATTTTCGACAAGGTACTAATTGTTTCCTCGAACGAAACCTCCTCCGTTTTTTTTGGTAGAATTAGATTTGCATACTTGGTGTTTTCATCAGTACCCAGTTTTTGTAGTAGCAGGGTAACTTTTTCCTCATCGGTCCAGTCTAAACATCTTTTCGTAAAAATTGTTTCGTATCTTCTGTAGTATGCAGGGAAAGTAACACCAGTATCCGGGGAGTAACGAAATTCCGTTAGTGAATTTGAAATACCCTCGGCAGAAAAATTAGTCTTCTTCCCGGTCGACGTTAGAATTAGCTTTTCTAAATTCTTTTGCTGTGTCGACATTTGTCGTTGTAGTATGTTTGTTTGTTCTTGTTGTGCCTCTAAAGTTTTTTGTGTTCTTTCTTGTTGTTGTTGCAGCTGTTGCTGTAGCTGTTGTTGTTGAATTTGTTGTTGTTGTTGTTGTTGCGCTAAAAATTGTTGAGTAATTTTTGTCTGTTCCTGGATGCTAAGGGCTAGAGCCTCAGTTAACTCTGCTAATTGTTCCATGTTAGCTTCTAGTACAAAAATGTCTTTTCGAATTCTACACAATAATTCCAAAGAAAAATCGTAAATTTACGTATATCGTAAATTAGTAGCAATATGCAGACACAACACGTTTCAACAAAGTTCATCCATAGTAATTCAACAGGCTTTGTAAAATAATTCTTTTTTTTTTTTTTTTTTTTTTTCAACAACGTAAGTTCATACACAAAATATTTCTTACTTCCCACGACAAATAGTTCCAATTATTTATATAAAGGCAATAACAAACAATTAATTTTCCAAAAAAAAAAATATATGGCTGCCGTTCCCACGTGGCATAAAATGGTACCATAGTCGTTGTATTTATATTTTTCTTTCGAAACTCGTAATCCTTTAGTGTAGTTTCGAATTCAACTTGCGACCATTTTTTTTTTTTTTTTTTTTTTTTTTACTTGTCAAAATAAATATAAATTCCACTTTACCTTGAACATGTTTCTATAATTTCTTGTGAGTTCTTTACGAAGAAAAATCCGTACTTTTCGCTACTTTAGGTAGGAAAAATTTTTAAATTCATTGACGCACGTGGTCAAAAATCCTTGTGTAGTTTGTTTTTTTCGTAAAACAAAAAATCCTTGCATTGTACACAGTCCTTGGTACGGTAATTTATCTCTGTTAAGAGAAAGAACATCCTTTCGTCGCCATTGTTATATTCCTAAATACTTAGGAAATAAAGACAAACGTGAGTTACACCGAGTGGTATGTGTAATGGGGTTTATTTATAATACAGAAACGTAAGGCTGCTCGCCTAAGGTAAATAGAAGTACATAGTAACAAGTATGGGGAAGAAAGTCTGATAATCAACACGTAAGACTATCCGTCTTACTGCGACTGCTTGTCTGCCGCTGTCTGCCAAACAGTCCAATATATATACAGTTTGTAACCGGTGTATAGCCAGTTATGTTCCTTCACAACAGAATCTATGGGAAAGTAACTCATACACACACAAAATGACTTTTATATAATAGTAGAAATTATTATTATTAGTAGTAGTAGTAGTAGTAGTAGTAGTAGACGTAATAATAATAATAATAATAGTAATAATAATAATAAGAAGAAGAACTAGCGATACACTGTCTGGCGATAAATAACTTATTAGTATTGTGAACTGACACATTCGACACAGGCTGGCGATAACTAACATTAGGATTGTGACCTGTGCACACCATATATTGGATGACCATAAATAACTTATTAGTATTGTAATCTGTATCAACCACACACTGTTGATGAGACATAACTCATTAGTATTGTGATTGGCACCTACTATACACTGGCTAGCGATAACTTATCCATTATAAACAATTTTTTTTTTAGGCATTTCAAAATATTCCATTTTCATACTAAATACATTTAGTTTAATAATAGTCAGTGCAACTGGAATATACCATACACTGGCTCGCGACAAATAACCTATTATGATTATGACGGTCGAAGCTAATTAGCGTGTTAATATATAGATAATTATAATAATAATTATAATAATAATCCTGGTTTTCTTCTATAAGGTCTCACTGAGATTCATTCTAAAAGAACTCTCTATCAATTCCGGCTCCAATCCAGGAACTTAAAAGATAGAAGGGTTTCCTAAATATATTGGAACTACCTACAGCAGCACGATTCTAGATGCCGCTTAACACACTAGAAACTCCTGCCAGTGTGATTGCTTGGGTTTATCCCATCCTTAATCTTATGTCCAAATCCAATTATTCGTTATTGATACGATTTTTGTTTTACTTCGCAGTGGTATTCTGGTTCCATGACACTGAATAATCTATTTGCTAACTTTTTAACTTTTTTGTGCAATGACTACCAAATCCGGACGTATATGTGTCACAATGCTTTTGTACGACCATATCTTCACATTGCCGTGTTCACTCTTTTTGACATCCTCGGTTACCCCGTCAAACAGCTTCTCAGCACATTTCACCCCAAACTTCGTAAAGACCTCTCAATAAATCAAACTTCGTAAAGACCTCTCATTAAATCTGAAACTAACCTGCTAGATCTTATTGCAAGGTGGGCAACTTACTCAGAAAACGTTCCACATGTCCGACATTTTGCAGCAGCATTATCTCTTTGAACGACTTACTTGATCAGTCGCGTTCCTAGTGTCTACTATTGTGCTACAGAAAAAAAATTGCTTCAGTGATCTTAGTCAGATATCCAGTCTTATGATCTTTTATTCGCCTCATACATCTACTACATCCTGGAAGAACTTTCCTTGCATCTTCTTTCTCGCCATTTTATCTACGTTTTCTCTGCACACACATTTCATATATTAAGACTTGGCGCACATACTTCAACTTTATTGCCTACAAGTTTTAGTATTCATTAGTACTTCTAATGATAATAATAATAATAATAATAATAATAATAATAATAATAATAACAATAACAATAATAATAATAATAATAATAATAATAATAATAATAATAATGTCATGGCAGAAAGGAATTCTCAATATAGAGAGAAAGATGAGCTAGACAGAGTTGGGGACGAAGGTAGGAGACAGAGGTGACATATCCAGAGGAGAGTCCCTTCGGAAGCGAGGGAGAAAGTATTAATCATGTAGTCGATTTTGAATTCCTGGATGCCATCAACATTTCGACCGATCAAATGAAATAAAAAGACATCTCACATTTTTGTAACTGCCGTAATCAGTCTTGCTATATTAGCACTTTCTCTCAATTATCAGTTCCTGGGCTGTGGCCTTTTATGAGGTTAACACACATTTTCCCCCTTTCTTTTTTAAACACCATTCTTCAAGTTTATTGTCAGGCACAGAACGCACATGTAATTAATCGAGCTAGGGGCGAATATTCAAATTTTCTTTATTTCTTTAATTTTTTGTTAAATTGCCTCACTATGGGTTTATTTTCACCTCTGGAGTCAAAGTTCACACAGGATAGTATCTCAGTTCGTGCCCCTATGAAAAATGATTAAAAAATAATATCAGAATCAATTTATAGCTTTATTGATTCATAATTGGGTCTTTAATAATCAAAGTGCTTTATTTCACTTGGGTGACATCAGTGTCTTTATCTGCTCAGGCTGGGGGCATATCAGCTTCAGGTAAGTTTGGGATGAGATTCGCCATCGCCATCTGTACACGCAACTTTGAGGCGTTTCGTACTATCAAGCCTTTTCACCCGTTTTCTCACACACCGCATCACTGCCACCGATATCGCAATCAAAAGTGTTGTCATGCTTATCCAAATTCACACCATCATTATCTTACAAGAAAACCTATTCTGCAATTTTTCTCGAATTTACTCCATACATCCTTAATCCCTTCTCTCACACTCTTGGTGATTCAAATATTCGATCTACACGTTTCCGTTCTACCCAGACACTTACGTTCTATCTCGCCCTGGAGTGTCCAGAGCGATGGGCATAGCACCAAGATCGGCTTAATATTATTCAGGGAGTGGGGTCGAATCTTCAAGGACATTTGTCCACGTCCCGAACTTTCTCCGGAATCATAGACAGTCTTAAACGACCAGACATTAGTAGTCGCTCTGTTTCTCGTATCTCACGCAATTCTTGTGCCTTATGCCACTTGGGATTTAATTGCTTTAACTCAAGAGTATTTAGAACCACACACTTATATGCTCAGTCAACACAAATAAGGACAACGCAATCGGTGTTTCGGATTAACACATATAACTCACGGGACACAATTCTTCTTATTTGGGATGCATCCGTCTTCACCTTATTGAAGACGCTTCATTTTTTTCATTAGGATTTGTTATGGGAAAATTTTCATATAGTTGACCGAGAAGAAGTGCAAATCATCTGCTATTTGTCTATCTATCAGTTTATATAATTATTTGTGGATATATCTCTGTATATTTATTTATATATCTATCTATCGATCGATCGATATATACATCTACTTCTCTGTCTGTCTGAACAGAATCGGAAGTAGACGTTTCGCCTGTCACGTGTTCCAGTTTGCTGGACATCGTATTGATCTGGAATTCAGATATCAAACTGAACAGATTAGTTAAAAATCGTTTTCTCCATCTGAAATGTAAGAGGACGTGTCTCAAAATGGACATTGAGAATCCCAGAGGCCAGAGATACTTAATATCCATTCACGACACCTGAGAAGTGAAATAAAATCTTTATATAAAGTAAATCATTGTCTTGGACAGTTTGAAACGTCTTCGTTCAACAGGTACAAAACAGATGAAATTGCCAGATAAACCAGAAGACAGACGCCCAACGGCGCAGTTGAAACAAGCATGTCGTAAATAAATGTGAGACACACATGCACGGATCAACACCTAGACAAAACTCATCAGGTCGTAAAATAAACTGTACATATATATGTAGATAAGACAACATATAGTTAAATTAATGTAGAACCATAGACATTTAGTGACACAAGTACATACTTAAACACCACGCATACAACGTTTTGCTGCTCCACAATACAAGATATGTCGATTTGATGCTGTCTAAACAAGAGCGCCCTACAAGGGTGTGTTAAGAATCTAGGAACACAATGTAAAAATAGTCAGGAATTTAGAAGACTTGAAAAAAATCGAAGAAAAAATATCACAACGTTGTAAAAATAAAAATAATACAAATTAAAGAGAAAAGAGGTGTAGTAAAAATATATAGCTAAAATTACACTACACGCAAAGAAAAAATAGCCAATGAAAGTAAATAAAAAATTCTAAAATGAAAAAGGAAGCACAGACATACAAACAAAGAACAACATAATTAAGAAAATGGTGGATATGTCGTAATCGGCAATGGAAAATATTTTCCTGAGGAAAAAAAAACGAATAGTTGATTGTGTAAATTTTATGTTGAAAAAATGCATGATCTGTCGATTTAAATAAGAAGATCCGAAAACAAAAAAGAACTAGTTGATATACAGGAATAGAGAATAGAAGTAAGCAAAAATATAGAACACGCGTGTTTAAGGATAAAACGAGAAAAGGAAAAACACATACAGAATTGCTATATTATCGAATGGAGGTTATGTGAGCGAAGGAATGAAATAGCCAAAAGTTGTTTTATAAATTGGTCAGTGCTATTTAAGAAAAGGAAACGCGGTTTTTTTCGAGGCTACAAAAGAAAACATAAAAAGAAAAGAAAAAGTAAAAGTAAAACGGACAAAAACTGTTTTGAAATGTGATCAGTGAAATCGGGCGAAAGGTATTGATAGAAACCTGACTTGAAGCAGGGGTTGACACGTATGCGCGCGTAAGCATTGAGAACCATGGAAAAAAAAACAAACGTGTCTTGTATATAATAGGGACGCGGATTACGTGACCTCTTGCAAAGTGTTGTTACTAAGAAGGACTGATTGGAATCATGATGAAACGTATGCGTGTAAATAACTTGTTTTTAACGATTCCTAATTCTTTAGTTTAATATTTATTGTGATTGTTGTTAGCTTTAACGTGACTCAGAAACCGTAGAATTAAGAACTGGTGATATGGACGGCTGGTACTCTGAGTCCGTTGTTTATATTGCTTTGAACTGTGTGAAATCATTGTATGTTAAATCTTGACTTAAAGGAAACAATTTTACTTTTTTATTATTTTTGTAAAACCATTCTGATGGTTTTTTTGTTTTGTTCTGCATGTATTATTTTCCCAAAGTGGAGTCGGGTGTCTAGCTTGTGGGTTTATTTAAATAATCATTAATTAAAAAAAATAAAGTAATGTTAATGAAAAAACAGAAGACTAAACTAAGGTTGACTTGAATTTTCGTAACGTATGGTCAGCATATAATATTAGAATTTTGAAGAAAACAATGTGGAAATTACGTGCGCGGTTATTTATGTTATTATTTTCGAGGAGTGATTCGAAAAAAGTTTTTTTTTTTGGTTTATTTTTTTCGTTTTTCTTTTAAATTTTTACTAGCAGTTCAGCCCGGATTTACTCGTGCCTTATATACAATTTATCACTTTATGTGCACATGTATATATATATATATATATATATATATATATATATATATGTGCACATGTGTGTATATATATATGTGTATATATATATATATATATATATATATATATATATATATATATATATATACATTAGAATGTTTTACTCATGTCCACGTAACCTACATCCAAAATTTCAAGTGGGTTGCCCCGAAATTGACGTAGGAGTTTGGTACAGTCTGAAAAAGTCAACTCTTTCATCTTTGGCTTGTTGGCAGCCAAATTATATTTCAAGAACTTGTTATAAAGCTGCATGTGCGAATACCCTTTATGTAAAATATCAAATGTTTAAACCAAAAATTGGCTAAATAGTTTACTAGAGAACGCAAATGTCAAAGCTTTTGAACTTAGATCCTTTGGCATCGAAATTTTTGGCCCAAAACCGAATATAAAGCTTATAGATGAAGTGTGTATAAAAATTATATGCAGCAACGTAAAGAAAATCATATACACAAGAGAACTTTTCGTAAAATACCGATGTAAAAAAAGTAAACACATTTCCATTTTGTTTTTATATTTCCACATTTTAAACGCGAGAAAAAATAAACACACTTTGATTATTTACACATAGTCATCGTGAACTAGAACTGGATTGATGATTTTAACGCCTAAGCAAGACAAATTAATTTTTAATATAAAACAAGATTACCTGTGATCCGTTTGGTCAGAATATATTATAACTTACTATGGAATAGTGAATATACATAATTACTGTTTAAAGGTGTGACTACGCAGAATTAATGCATAAACAAGAAACGATACAGAATAACTGTACAAACGTGTAAAAATTGAATACAGATTGAATACACGCGTGCAAAAAAACAGGACGTCGATTAAAAACAATGCAGAATACATATTATAATAAAGGTCTTAAAATCCAATACCTTTGATTAGATAAAAAAGATCTGTAGTGGGGTGTAATCCGTTGACGATAATTAAAAACGACGAAAACAAAAAAAAAAATGCTAGGAGGCAGTGTAAAACCCACCCTAGTATTTTTATGTTTATATCCTTAAAATATCACGAAAATATTAATAAAGTAATATTTAACGATAACACCTGTTCGAAGCAAATCTTTAAAAAAAAATGCAGAAAAAAGTCGCCCACAGGTTTTGTAGTGCTTCCACGTATTTTAAAAATGTTTGAAACATATTATACCACCTTCTCACTTTTACGCCTTCCCCCGCCAAAAACTGTTTAAAATACTCATAATTAACATCTCGTTGTCACCCCATGGCCGAGAAGTTGGCCTTACGTTAAATTTAAATGGGAAACTGATTCCCTACTAAAAAATATTAACTTTTTAATTTTTTCAAAATGTATTTTTTTCTTTTATTTTTGTTTAATAAAATGTTTATATTGTTTCGGTTTAAAGAAATGTTTGCTTATTAAAAACAGTTAACTTCAGAAATACCAGTAATATTATTTACATATTGTTTTCATAGTAACATAACGGTGATTAGGGAAGTTGGTTTCTTTTATGTATTGTAGAATCGAAAGTATTATGCCATTCAATATCTAATCTTGCCATATTTGCTTATTTGTAACACAAACCAATTTTTAAAAAATAGTTTTAAAAAGATGTATGTCGATTAAAAAGGTTCCATGGCTTAGTGTTTGTTTACTTACGCATGCGCAAAATTTTTTCAAACTGTAAGCTGTAGAATTGATACACGGGTTTAACGCCTAAGCAATATGATTCAGCTTTATATTATAATGAGATAGATATTAGTAGTTAACGCACACGCACACGCACACACACACACACACATATATATATGTATATATATATATATATATATATATATATATATATATATATATATATATATAAATCAATATTAATATGTATACCCAGCAATTTTCATTTATGTATATATATATATATGTGTGTGTGTGTGTGTACATATATATATATGTACATATATATGTATATATATATATATACACACATATATATTTTACATACTCTTAAAACACATTACTATGTATTTCAATTACATTTTAGATAACCAAGGGTAATTATTAAGTAAGTGCAATATATAAGTAAAGTGTATTAAAACGTACTAAAATGATAGCCGTTTGCATACCTTTGCGTCGTTAATAAACAAATAATTAAAGGGAATACGTTTTAATTATGTTTAATATTGAACTAAATGTTGATTGTTGATATTTTATAATTTTTCTAATGAAATTCGGCCCACAAAAGGCATGCAACCACTTGTAATTTAATATGGATTTCGCTCCAGACAAGGACTGAAGCCACTAGAATTGTTTTTATAAAGGTCACTCCAGAAAAAGCATGGAACTACTTCAGATCATTCATGTACAACGCTCCAGACTAGTCATGAAGCCATTTGATTTTTTTATGGAAATTACTCCCACTTGAAATGTTTCATGTAAATCGCTCTAGAAAAGGCATAGACCTACTTCATTTTTTTATGTACATCGCTCCAGACTAGGTATAAAGCCATATGAATTTATTTTTTATGGGAATCGCTTCAGATAACGGCAGAAACCACTTGAAATATCCTGTGGAAATAACTTCAGACAAGGCATGAAGCAACTAGAGTTTTTATTTAAGAAAAATCGCTCCAGACAATACATGAATTCACTTGAAATATTTTATGGAAATCGTCCAGACAAGGCACACACCCACTTAATTTTTGTAGGGAAATGGTTCCAGACAAGGCATAAAGCTACTTGAAATTTTTAGGAAAGACAAGGCTACTTAAATTTTTTTATAAAAGTATTTCCAGACAAAGCATGCAGAACTTTTTTTTTACAGTGATCACCACTTATCAAGGCCCGGAAGCCACTCAAGGATAAGGGTTATTGAAAATACATTACGTTAGTGTGGAGATTTGATGAAGTGTTTAATTAAGGGGGCGGTTAATTAGGAATTTGTAAACATTGGACTTGAAGACATCCAAGTTGTAGTCCGGAGGGAAGCAGGCAGAAAGAACAGAATTCCACAGGCGTGCAGTTCTAAGAAAGAAGCTTTGTTCATGGAATCTACGTTTTGATGTGGGCACAGATATAGAGTGGGGGAAACTTTTCACAGTGGATTCAGCTAGACGGCTGTTTTTCGTGAATGATTGGCGAGGGGGGACCAGAGATTTGAGCTCAGACGAGCACCGTCCATGAAAATAACGATAAAACAAGGATAGGCTCGCAACGTCTCTTCTGTGGGAGAGAGGTTGCAGGGTAGAGAAAAGGGCATCCCCCACTAAGCCAAGAAGTCTATTTTGTACTCTGTCAAGGCATGATAGGCTGTTTTTGGCCTTGCTATCCAGATATGGCAACAGTACTCCCCCCTTGGAGTACTTGGCTTTTATATAGATAGAGAATTGCATCAGTAGTGATATATCTTCTGGAGCGGTAGAAGGATCCCACCATCTTTCCAGCGACCTTGGCAAGAGACTTGATGTACGTGTTCCATTTCAGATCAGGAGTAAAGGTCAAACCCAGAAGCTTGTCAAAACACGGGGCCTCATCCAGACGAGAGCCATCCATCACAATTGATGGCAGATGGGGATCAGACCGTTGATGATGTAAGGATAGGGGTTTGGATTTGAATGCATTAAAGGTAACCAGCCACATCTTCCCCCACTGAACCACGCGCTCGAGATCAGAGGAGAGAGAATCCGAGAGAACTTTGTCATTTACAACCTTTGATGTGTTGCCGTAGATGGTCGTGTCATCAGCATAGATATCAACCAAGGATTCAAGTATGTGTTTAGGGAGGTCATTGATGTAGATCAGGAAGAGAGTTGGACCCAGGATTGACCCCTGAGGGACTCCAGCATTTATATTGCAGGCCTCCGATTTTTGTCCATCTACCACTAATCTTATGAATCTATCAGAGAGAAATGATTTAATGATTGAGAAAACATTTCCAGTTATACCGTAGCTGGAAATCTTGTGAAGTAGACCCTTATGCCATACCTTGTCTAAGGTCTTTGATATGTCAAGAGCAATTGCCCTAGAAGGGAAGCCTTTCTCAAGAGATTCACTTATCCTGTGGGATATAACCGTCAGCACATCTGCTGTAGATCTTGCAGAGCGGAAACCATATTGTGTGTCACTAAGAAGGTTGTTCCTTCTGAGGTGGTTGACTATTTCTCTATCAGGGAGGCGGTAGCACTCTCTATATAGGGATGGCCCGTACACGCCTATATACGCCTACAAAACAAAACTATCCAAATCTATACTAAAATCAACTTATAAGTTTCAAAAAGCACATATTCTTACAGAGAAGCGTCTTATGAATCCAGCGAGAGTCAGAACGTCGGTTAAAATGTCAAAAGAGAGCAAAAAAAGGGTACAAAAATGGCCAATTGTTTTTCTTTCTTCTTTCTTCTTTCTTGTTCTTCTTTCTTCTTTTTTGTTCTTTTTTCTTTTGAGACGATGTATCTCGGTGTACGAACGGTCTCTGACAACAGTTCAAGCATCAATCGACTGCTCTTTACACGGAGAAGTACAGTGATCCATCGTTTTTTAGCTAACTCCATATTTAAATAAGATTACGTGTAATAACAAGTTTTAAACACTATATACCCAATGTAGACAGACCACTTCGAACACGGAACTTCTCTCAAAAGGGACAGCTCCAAATAATACACCGGATGCTCACAGACGTTCTAGTTTGCCAGTGGCCTATATTTATTGGACGCTGAATATTTGAGGTGAACGTTAAGGTTTTTTCTTTAAACAGTTACCCACCAGCGTTAATAAAACCACGAAATCTTTATCTCAGTTGATCAAAATTGTTATAAGAGTAACCTATCAGCAAGTACGACGACAAAAAACAATGTTATAAAAACTAATAATTCTTCAGATTTTGGACTGTAAAATACGTACAAAATGTCAATGCTGTGACCAGGATTCGAACCTAGGTTAGCACGGCCAACCTCTAGACGATCACGGCTAACACTGACATCTGTCGCTCTTGGCAGAAAGACACATGACTACTGTCAAACTATTGAAAAATAAGGAGGAAACTTGAAATTCTCACGCATGCGCAAAAATACACTATAGCAACCATTGTTAAATGCAGCTGAATCTCTTCGCTCGCTAAGAAAAGTAAATCAGACCAGTTCTTCTAAGAACTCACCAAACGCCAAAGGAAATAAGTTAAATTAACCGCAAAAGAAACTGCAAGAAAGTCATCTTCTAAGAACTCACTGGAAGCTGACCAAAAAGAATCAATATCCAAGCCCTCGCCACAAAAATAACTAGATATTGTAACTACAATACATAATCTACTAATAAAAACAAGTAAGTTTTCTAAAACAAACTACAATAAATTAACCAAGTAACCTCACACTGTCACTGATTAGGACTTCATATAAAGATAACAACTACACTATTGGTGTATATACCGTTCCACACTTTAACTATTGGTGACGGGGCAGTATCTCAATTCTACGAGAGTTGTCTTGCTATAAGATAAGTGATATTATAGTGAGATACACATAAGTGTTATATGTTTACATTTAATAAAAAATGCCAAAGTCAGCACGTAGTAAAAAGCTCAGAGAAATATAGACTATGAAAAAACAAAGTCAAGCTATTATCTGAGCAAAAAGAATACTATCAGAAAAATGCTGAAATAATAAAAATTAAGTATCATGCAAATCCTGAGGCAAAGAAGGCTGCCTCACGTGCTGACTCAAAAGCACGGTATAACAGGGATTCCGAGGGGAAAACTGCCTCACGTGCTCTTTATAAAAAAAAAGAAAAAAAGAAGGGTGCCTCACGTGCTGACTCAAAATCACGGTATAACAGGGATTCTGAGGAGAAAAAAGCTGCCTCACGTGCTCTTCATAACAAAGAAGCAGAAAAAAAGAAGGCTGCCTCACGTGCTCTTTATAACAAAACACCAGAAAAAAAGAAGGCTGCTTCACGTGCTGACTCAAAAGCACGGTATAACAGGGATCCCAAGGGGGAAAAAGCTGCCTCATGCACAAACTATTATAAATATAAATATCTAAAACTGCCAAATCTTTGCCAACACGCCAAAGAATGAACCAAGAAAAAGGTAATAGTGAAGGTATGAACATTTAAGAACTTTATAATACTGTTTTATCAGAGAGGCGGTAGCACTCCCTATGTAATATAGAACCGATGGAGGACCAAGAGGCAACTCCTAAGGCCCAACACCCAAAGACCTAAAACCCAGCAGGAAGCGACCTGCTACTAATGGAGGCGGCAATGAGCCGCCTCCTAAAAAAGACAATACTATCATGAATGAAAGTTAAAAAAAAAGACTGTAAGTAAAAATACTAATTAACAAGAATAAAAAAGCATTGGAAATGCAAAAGGATATAGGGATAGTATGCCAAAAAGTATACAAACAAGATAGCTATGAATGGCTAGGCACATGGAAACAGAATTGCATCCAAAGTATAGACCTATAGCTTTTTACAACCGTAATGATGGCACGGAATGAAGATTGGAGAAAAGCTATAGGGCTATACTTTGGATGCAATTCTATTTCCATGTGCCTAGCCATTCATAGTTATCTTGTTTGTATACTTTTTGGCATACCATCCCTATATCCTTTTGCATTTCCAATGCTTTTTTATTCTTGTTTAATATGGATTCCAGCAACTTACTCATAACACACAGGAGACTTATTGGTTTGTACTGAGAGGGAGATGACTTATCACCTGAATTCTTAAATACAGGGCAAACTGATGAGGTCTTCCAGGGGGTCGGAAAGCACTTCTCCTTAAGGCAGCGCTTAAATAGTTTCGTTAGTATGGGAGCAAGTTCTTGTTGAAGCTTTTTTAACATTATAATTGGGATGCCATCAGGGCCAGTTCCTTTACTGGAATCTAGGTTCTTTATTAGCTAGGCGACCTCATGCACGGATATTTGTATGTTACCTAGCTTGTTCTATGTTATAGGAGGAAATATGGGGAGTTGATGGCCTTCGTCACATAGGGTAGAATTAGCTGCAAAGTCGTTTGCAAATAGTTTGGCCTTGTCTGATTCTGACAAGATGACCTCTGGCCCATTGATAATGGTTGGGATATAACGCACACTTCTGTTCAGGATCCTATTTGTTATTTGCCAAAACTGGTGGGATCCAAGCCGCTGATCAGCTACCTTGGATTTAATAGACTGGGCATATAGCTCTCTTGCATTTTTTATTACTCTTTTACAGTGGTTGCTGGAAGACCTGAAAGCAGCTTTAGTCTCAGTGCATTTATTACGTTGGTAGCTATGGAAAAAGTGATTTCTGTGCGCGATAGGAGCAGCACATTCTGGGGAGAACCATGGCTGGCTGTTAGGTTTTTGTTGGAACTTTTTAGATGGTATGAATTGGTCTATTTCTACAATTAACCATTCGGTCAGATCTGATACTATAGAGGACACTTCCTTTTTAAACATGGAGTGCAGAAGTAAATCAGATACGAATGTACGGAAGCTGTCCCAGTCAGCCATAGAGTATCGGTATACAGTACGGGAGGGGGTACGTTTGGGGGCTTCTTACATTTCGTTTTTATCTTAGCTGATACGACGGAGTTGTCGGAGGAGCCTAGAGGAGAATTAATGGAACATGAACATAGCTCAGGGGAAGTTGAGAGAAAAAGGTCTAAGAGGCTTGCATATTGACCAGGTGTATCGGGCACACGTGTGGGTTCGCGAACAATCTGAGTGAGGTCATAACCAATGGCAAAATCATGACAAAACCTCCCCTCATCATCTGTCTTATTTGAATGGGTCAGCCATTCCACGTTATGGACGTTGAAGTCACCACAGATGTGGATGTTAGCCGAGGGATGTGAATACACTATGTGGTCTATTTTCTCAGATATTCTCTAAAAGATAGTAACTCCGCTGTTGTGGGGCCTATACAGGGAACATATAAATGCTGTGGTGTTAGCAAGTGCAACCCTGAAGCACATATATGGTGAATTAGGATCTTCTCTTGAGATATCACTGCCACACGGGAAGCCATCCTTAATGTAGGCACATATTCCATGCCCATGGCGATCTTGGGTGTCAGATTAAGCTGTTAAATTGGAATATCCGTTAATTATGAACACATCTAGTGAAGTATTCGGCCCTATTCCAGTTTCACTTAGAAATAATACGTCCGGTTTCGTCTCCTGTAATTGGGTTTCAACCTCTGGAAGGTTGGAACGTAGACCCCTGATGTTGGAGAAGGAGACCTTATGGAAATAAGAGCGTAATAATTATATATATAGTTTTTTTTTTCATCAGATTTGATATTTTTGGTCTAGACGCCCACTAATTAGCATATGTCGGTGAACAAGATATAGATAAAGGTATCAAGTTAGCCAGACCGGGGAGCTGTGCTCGAAAGCCGGATAGGCAGGACGCATGTGCCGGTTGCTCCATGAAAGACTTTAACACGCCCTCTGACGGACAATCTTCCAACTGCAGTACAACTGCACCTTTATAAATATGTATTATATTTTCGTCTTAATATATTTGTTTTACCTTTACTTTCTGCGTTCGTGTTGTTATTGATACAGACACAACATATATGATAAGGCATCTGTCAGTAGACAGATTAGATAGACTGGCTTCAGCACGCTTGATATTTTGAAATTAAACGGCTCCCTATTATAGGGTTTAAAACCGACATTACTGATGGGGTATCTTTTCTAAACCGTTAATCATCATTTAATTCGGAATAACGCTTAGTATGGCTTAGTGTTTGTTTATCACTGTCTACAATTCATGTACATTGATATAATAATGCTGAGTGTGTATTTTCACATTACAAAAATTAGGTATATTGATTTAGTAATTCTGAGTGTTTATTTGTCGCATTCTAAAAATCACAAACACTGATATATTAATTATGAGTGTTTATTTGTCGCAGTTAAAGAATCACATACATTGATGAAGTAATGCTGAGTGTTTATGTGTTATTTAACTATTGTATGCTTTAATTTAACAATATTAGAAACAAAAACTGATTTCTACAAGAAAGGGACGGTGCTGAAACACTAACTTTATTATTTAGAAAAGCATTCTTTATATGGGGAGGGGAATGTACTTTTTACAATTTATTCTGTACTTTCACCTTAGAATTTAACACACAAAAATTAATTATTCTTTTGCTCGAGATAGCAAATGATACATTGAAAAAGAACTCCAATATCCGAAGAATAGCAGATATGTTCAAAATCAATTTCATATTCTCATTGATTCATACGTTCCCGGGCAACGTTTGGTAGCCTTGCTAGTAAATATAAAAATGCTAAATACAATGTAATTTTAAATGGTACGCTTTAGGCGAGGCGATCGTCCAATCTTTATTGTAGGCGTAATTAGGAAAAATTGCACAACACTTAAAATTTCTAGTCGACATAGGACCCAGTTCGAATGTATTTCAGAGTTCAGCAAAAAAATCCTGAAGAAAAATAAAAAAAATCCCGAAGTCAGAGGTTCCTTCGGTCAAAATGTTTTACAAATAATAATTCAAATAAGAACAGTAAACTTTATAATAGAAATGATACCAAATACTATGTATGCTTAACACATCTGCCAGCCAGACAAGTGTTATTAAATAACAAATGCATTGTTTTTTATATTTTGTCAACTGTAGAATTCTTTGTTAGTTATTGTCGTTAAGAGTCGGCAACACGTGTGTTTCTTATTTAAGCTCTTGAAGCAATTTGACGAGGCTAATCCAACAAAGACAGTTTGAAATCATTATCTGAATGATCAGTCTATAAAAAATAAATAACAATAATTTCCTTTGATTTGTTAATTGCATTAATTTCCAACTTAATTAACTACTGCCATGACAACGGTCTTGGAGGCATAAGGCAAAAGAATTAGAAGAGAAAAACAAAGCCAGCGTGAATAGCAAACTAATAGAAACAGAGACTGATATTCTTAAGCTGTTTTTATTCTTTTGATATGTGTAGTGATTGGAATTGTACAGGTTGGAACAGAAATAATAGAAAACACATGAAATATAATATTTTATTGAAAATGAGATGATTTGTTCTGTCAGTTTATTTACGGAAATTTACAATTTTATATAGGCCAGTGTGGAATATGATATATTTTACCTGATGCCTATTTTCGGTAATTCAGGTAGTAATGTGTCTATGAAAGTTTAAAATGACTTTCTGCAAACGGTCTCTGTCTAGTTCTGCAATTATAAAACGGATTTCAACTTTTAATTCTGTAATATCTGTGTGGCATTTTCTGATGAATAGGTTCATTAACATATCCACACAAATACAAATCACATTTGTGTAAGTCCAAGAACACGGAACGCTTTGGATTTTCAACAAATCTGGAGATATGCACTTTATACAAAGTTTTTCTGAGAACGTCGATTGAATTCTAGGAGGAATGGGATGCGTTTCATCCCGACATATCAGATTAAAATTCGTACTTGTCTAAACGCAAACAGGAAGAACTTATTGGTTTTCTGAATGTGACGTTGTGAATTAACAGTAAAAGAATTTCTAGAATTATCCTACAAAATGTCAGATCCAACCAATAAAATGCCATACTATACATTTTTGAATATGCAATGTTTTTTTTTTTCTTGGAGTTCTTTAGGATTATAGCTAACCCAATAACGACAGTTCTGTTGAGAAACTGTTCCATCCAAAAGAAAATGAGCTTCGCACATCATTAAAAAAATTGGGCTGTCATTTTCTTTCATCTGACAGTCTAAGTAAAGCTGCATCCCATAGCCTGCTTACTGAAGCTTTTATGTGATGGCTAATCTGTATGGATGGATGGAGGTTCTTCATATAAGATACGCCTTGTAACTTGACACTAATTCAACGTGCAGCATAACGTTCTCGAGCAGATCGCTTCTGTATTTTGAAAGTAGCTTCTCGAACGCGTACTACCTTATATGAGGGTCTTACTGTTCTTTGTGACCCAGGAGACTTTTTATCTACAGTAGCATTTTGAAGAAAAATGAATGCATTTTAAAATTGTGCCACTTCTGAGAATGCATGATGTGGCGTTCACTATGAACAATATTGACTGCCTCATAATGTTCCACGAAGATCTCGTACACAATAAACGTCATGTTTAATTGTCCACATTTTAGACTTTCTTCTCGAATAAACAAAATGCTTATCTCTATATTTATATAAAATAAACTTTATCTCTGTTGCTGTGTATATGTCGATATATGGATATACGTATATGTGTATATGTGTATATGTGTGTATGTGTGTCTGTGAGTTCGTTGACTATGGACTCGAATACGGTTGGGTCAATTTTTATGAACTTTTACACGGGCAGTTTCTGTGCCTGGCAGTGTTCTAAAAATAGTTTTCTGTCAGAATGTCTTTAATCATTATCGACAATCCAATATCGAAATAATCTAGATGAAGAAAGAACATCTGCTTATGACCAAACCTTACATCTTACACAGCCTAACATCATACGTACATTTGTGAAGTTTCATCAGGTTTCCAAGAATGTTCCTGGAGGTTTGTAACTTTTAAATTTAGATGAACATATCTCAACGTTATCAAATATTTATTGATCCTAATAAGCACCATCAGAATCAACACAGTCTTGTCGCTAGATACCAAGTATATTTATGCCAGTAATGTAAAAACATTCGTTCTGGTGGCGATAGAGTCACTAAAACCGTTTTTGGTGTCGCTAAGTTTTTGAAGCATTTATCATGCAGAAAGTTATGGATATGCTTGAAAAAGTGATAGTCAATATGTGTGAGTATGACGCATGAAGCAGAGTTTCGTAGCTTAATTATGTCAGCTTCTGCAGGGTCGGTTTGAATAGCTGAAACTAGTCGTAATTTACTGATTTCATGAATTTGATTGAATAAATGTAAAATCAATAAATTATGTTACATCAGTTTATATTAGTATAGTTTCGGAAATCTTTTGCATATTCCTTACTGCTTATTCTCTGAAGTGCTTTCCCCGTGTAGTGCCAACGGACATACTCCTACATTGCTTGCATTCATCCGACTACTGTCCTCATCTTGAGTGTGATTTTCACATTGTTTCGTTCGATGTAACCTCCAACAGTCTTCAGGTGTATCTTGTCGAACTCGAGAATGTTTGGACCGAATTTCGAGCTGAACCCTTTATTTAATCCACGAGGGTAACATGCTCTTGTCCCCAGACTGGATAGAGGCCCTAATACTTAATAATTTTATATTCTCGGTCGCCCACACTAAGAATTGCACCTTTAACCTTCGATAGAATATCACAATTTTACAATTAGTTTTTCTAATTACTCTAACTACTACGCCACCGGCAATTCTGGTACACATTTTAGGAGCCTTAAAAATATTTTATTTCTAATGGTAAATATCGTTGTTTATTACTAATCATTACTTAAAAGTTCTAGTCAGTTATGGCTGACCGAACAAGAGCATGCTACCCTCTTTAAGTAAACAAAGCGTTCCACGCAAAATGCTGTAAAATTTCCAAGTTCGATAGAAACATTCACGAGTTCGACAAAACACCCATGGAGAGGGTCGGAGGTTACATCGACCGAAACGTTGCGAAAATCACACTCAAGATGAGCACTACTCTGATGAATCCAATAATACAAATAACCAATCCTCATATAAAAAATATGAAAATTATACTCATACTTATTTTTACAAGGCCAGATTGCTACACTTCTGTGCTGACCAATTTCCTCACTTACCAACATTGTTTTATATCACCTTATTATGTGAGAAAGGTAAATACAGTGGTCTATCTACTTTCGTAGTTCGCAATCATAGCGACACGGGCTACAATCGTTGCTCTATGTATATTCTGCTTTGTTTTAAATCACATGACCTATACTCACCCATGGCCGTGCCCGTATTTTTCGTAATAACCCTCCTGGGCCACACAAACTTTGCAACGAAGAACAAGAATTCCAAACTAAGATATACACTATAACTTGGCGACGAATAACTAACAATTAAATAGGACCACCAACCAAAATATTCAGTTTCAGCAAAAGAGAAGGCTGACCTATTGAACAACACTGTAACATGTTTAACAAAAAGTTTTCCACAGAAATAAGACAGGGAACTGTAAAATAGCGGCAAAAAGAATAAAAAAGTCATTTTGACGAACAAAAGAAAACAACATAAAACTGTACGTAAAATATTTCTATTTATCACCTAAAAAATAAAGCGATTTCTCTAACTAAAAAAAATATTTTACTTCTTGAATAATAAAAACGTAAATATTTACATTGTGCAGATGTTAATTGTATTTAGGAATAGAGCAGTATTCTTTTTTCCAAAATAAATTTAGCTCTTGGAAAAACTATACAAAATTCACGATATTGAAGAGATTATTCTTATGATGTTCCAAGAGCAACGTAAACGTCGAAAAACTGCTTCAAGGGCGGAAAGGAAACGAAATACAACAGCAAACCGAAGAAAATGTGATTCAGCAATAGAGATAGAAATAGAATTACTTAAAGACAAACATTAATAAATGGTTCTCAAAAGCGTATCTAATAAATCAATTACACACAATTACTAAGAGTTATCAAAAAACAAGATATGAAATACAATGGAGGCCTTTATCTTCGTTCCTGATTGAGCAGACGTTTTATGTATTCTGTAAGGGGGACGAATACCTTTCCAATATCGATTGCGGAGATTGGCAAGATTGTGGAAAAAGTCCGTTTGCTTTTATGAAAACCAAGACTGATGAACAGAGTTTGCCTATATACTCCATTTTACCTAAACACATTACCGATCCGAAGTACGCAGAAACTATTAAGCTACTTAAGATCTTCTCAGTCTCAATACACCCCTGTTTCGTAAACGATGGAGGTGTTTTACTTTAGCTATTCAAGACTGTTAAAACATTATAATATATTTGTTCGTATAGGTTGTAAACGATTTTAGAATAGTAGAATTATCGACAGATGATTTCAAAGACTTCATGTTTGTTCAATAGATAATGTCGGTACAAAAGATCAAATCTGGAAATTGGACAAAAAATGTGAGCAAAACTCGAAAACAAACCCAATATCACACAAATAGCGAACGATTTCCGAACGATTTTTACCGTGAAAATATATTCTAAAATATGTCACAATTGGACTTTGTATATTCCAAGTAAGTCAAGTACACATAAAATATTGACGGCTTTAACAACAACAAAAACATACAAATATATCCACCTACTTAGTATAAAGCAAATAATTAGTTTTTTTAATTTTTTTTTATTACATTTTCACCCCATACAAGTCACATTGCCACTTTGGTGTAAGGGGCTACTAACAGGGGCAACAACTACTGAGGTACTATGTAGGGATGTGGACAGCAAGATGTTGGTTCACGTTGCACTCGAACTTCTGAACGTCAGTACAGTTGGGGGAGAAACTACTGAAGTAGAAAGATCTTTTACGTCTAGGAACTTCTACAATATGGGGGTGGGATTTTGCAGCCTGTCGGGTTCGTCGAGAGTGTTCACGTCGTGGGGGCACAAGTGCTTGCAGTTCGTCAGAGCATTCACCATTATAATACTTGTAGAAAAGGCAGAGGGATGCAACGTTTCGTCGATGGGACTAAGGCTGAAGCTTAGATGCCAGTTCAGTGCCTATCAGATTTGCGACTCTCTTTTGAACCTTGTCAAGGAGTGAGAGACTAGTAGCCGATGTACCAGCCCAAATATGACAGTAAGACTCCATACATGGGCGAATGGTTGCCTTATAGAGGTACAGGATACTATCGGGTGTTAGTAGTTTTCTAGCACGGTAGAGAGAACCCACTTTCCTTGCAGCGGTCCTGGCAATGCCCTGGGTGTAATTGTTCCAACTCATGTTTCCTGTGAACGTTAGGCCAAGGAGCTTGAAAGATTTACTCTCAGATAAAGAGTCGTTGGCCATTGCTATAGGTGGTAGTAAAAGGTTTCTTGTAATTATTGAATGAAACTAGTTTAGTCTTGGCGGCATTGAACGTGACCATCCATTTTTGTCCCCATTCCACTACAGATTGGAGGTCATCTTCTAGAGTCTATAGAAGATGACCTCCAATCTGTAGTTCCTTAAAAAGAAAAAAAAAGAAAAGAAAATGATTACCCGCATTTACAAAATAAGCGGACTATCCATAAACGAATTAAATTACCCTCAATATCATGTATCCGATGTGGACAACTAAACTGGTGAAACGTTAGCTCGTTTCAGAGTAAGAATTGTACAAAATATGGCAAGTGTCGTCGCAAAATGTCGCATTGTAGAATCAGAGAAAAAAAAAATAGAATCAGACAAATCCAACTAATACTCAGTCGAAAATTAACGTAAATTCGTAATTGTCAAAACGTTCAGGAAATGGCAAAAAAATACACTTAAGCAGCATGACAGGATTGACAAATATGAAGATGGTTAGCCAGTTTATTACATGTCATTCATTATACAAACATAAAATACAAAAATAACTGAACTTGCACAAAGAATTGGCATTTCATTCAGCAACTAACGAATGATATCAGTAAAGAAAGGCAGACAAATCGAACTGTAATGAATGTGCGATATCGGGTATATCATACGATCGTGCACAATTTCTGATAAGCACAATCAAACCAATTTAGAAAGTTACTCAGATACATATTGCACGTAAAAAAAAGTCCCTCGAGGCTACTGCCAATATCAACCTACCTACATTTGAACATTGACGAGCGAGAAAAAAGAAAATTCATTGAACACTGATTTTTGACCAAGAGCGGAAATATATTTACAAATTTATTGCTTTGGAGAGAAATGTAGTGGACACTCACTCATGCATAGGATATGGATCTTATCGAGCTGTATAAGTAGACCATGTGTTTTATCTACTGTCTTAGTACGCAATTTTAGCGATATGTGCTACGACTTTTGTCTTTATATATCCTTTTTTTCCAAACAGATTAGCTTTCTAACCCATACCTGTGTCTTTGTTTCTCCTAGTGGGCCTTTCGGTTCAAAAGATTATACATATTCAGTATTTAGCATTTTAAAATATAAATATTAATATTAATGTATCTCATGAATTCTATTCTGATATACATGACAAAGATTTTAGATAGAAATGTTTCTTCTTTCCTCAGCTTTATAAATATTTTTTTTAATCAAGAAACTGCTTTTAAAAACTATCAAAATCCTCATAAAGTTATAATTATGTCTACCCTTCAGTTTTGCAGTAGATACTTCAAATCATGATGATGTTTCATAAGAAACGGTTTATAATTTGGTCATCTACATGTTATTCATATTACAATTGACAGATATAAAAAGAGAGAAAGCATCAGAAAAACTTATTTACTTCCGAACTTTCAGCGCATGATTGAAGTATGTACCGTGAGGTAAGCCTTTCTTAAATGCGACTACAATTAATAATTAATGCTACCTTATAATCACTGTTTCCCATATTAAACAAATTTATAAAATAATTTATAATCAAATTTCAAACATATTATTCTGAATATATTTACAAACAACGTATTTATAAGTTAAATTATATATGTGTAATACAGTTTTATCGATATTAAATTTGAAAAGAAAGAATGTTCATAAAAAAGTGTTGCTTGAGACAATATAGAATTATAAAATTTAAAAATACTGTAGTTTGAAAGATCTATCATGTACTAAGGATTTTTCGATGCAATGAAATGAAGTTTCTTCTTTCCTCGTTAGAGTAAGCAACAAAGGCACTTTTTCTCTTGTACATATAATTATTCTGTAAAGATAACCGTGTTTTATAAGTAAAATTCAGAAGCGTATTCCCTGACCACTATTAAATAGCCAATTTTAAACACCTACTGAACCGCGCAAATCTAATCTCCTCCACAATATAGTAATATAATCTTAACTAAAAAACAACTATTTTAAATAACGTATTTAATAATTATAAAGTTGAGAATAATCAAAATAATAATGGTTCCACACCTAAGAATATACTTCTAATTATAATATCTATCGTCGCATCTTAAACCCTATTAACATATAATACAGCATATGTTTCTTACATTCAGACGTCCGGTGCCACACGTTTAACCCTCCTGTCCTTTCGAATACGGTCATTTTATAACTAGTTTTTAAAACAACTAGGTAATTCAGATGCAAAATAATGCATATCAAAACACATCTGATTACAATGTAAACGATCCAATCGATTTATTCAGCAAAACCAGATAACTTGTTGTATCGGAATGGTTGAGAGATATTAGTCATTAAAAAAGTATTATACCGGAGCTGTGTTAATCGATGTTTATTCTATAAAAACCTTTTCAGGTGTATTAGGATTACTCACTAGGAGTCTCTACACTAGCCATCATCAAAAAAGTTTCTTTGAAAACCTCCTATAATGTCTAAAATCTTAGTTATAACAAGTCTCGCCAGATTTTCAGTACTCATGATCTTATTGAATAAGCTTTGCAAATTTGATGTCATTATCGGATTAGACGTTTATCATTGTTTTCTTTTGGTCGTCACTGGAATTTGGGTGGCGATAAGCTTTCAAATTTCCCAGTCTTCTTCGCACTTATCCAGTCGAGATCTGATTAATGCTTTCTCTCCTCGGTCTCTTCGTATATTTTAATCGTTTTGAATAAATCAAAATTATTGTCACGATCTTACGTATGAACGACCATTATATAAAGAAGAGTGTTTGTATGATTTCTATTATTGGAATCTTTTGTTTTTAGATGAGTAATTTATCTATTTATTTTTTTATTTATATGCGCACTGTTATCTTCATCTGGATAGTTGTTGCTTCATAACGTTTTGGCCAACTATTCCTCTGCCAGGTTTTTTTTATCACTCATTTCAAATGGATTCCAATAATAATAATAATAATAATAATAATAATAATAATAATAATAATAATAATAACAACAACAACAATAGTAATAATAACAACAAGAGTAATAATAACACAATAATAATAATAAAATAATAATAATAACAACAATAGCAACAATATGAATAATAATAATAATTATAACATTAATAATAAACAATAATAATAATAACAACAATAATAATAATAATAATAACAAAAATAATAATAATAATACCAACAACAACAACAACAATAATAATAATAATAATAATAATAATAATAATAATAATAATAATAATATACTTTCGGTAGGGACCCGAACATAGAAGACCTAATGAGATTGAAAAAACGTGTACCCATATAAGACCAAGAAGTCCAAACTTGATCGCTCCTTCGGGGTTCGTGGCGCAGTGGATAGAGGTGTTCACTCTCCATCTTCCCAGGTGAGCATTGTCTGAATATAGCGTTTTCAATTCTACCCAAAGCCGGCTAGAGACTTAATTGGACAAAACATGGTGAACGACGACACCCATGGAAGGCATAATTACTGAGGATACAGTTAAGAGACTCGGCATTCCAATCTCGTCGCAGTTTACCATCTTAGGATTTGATTAAACGTTGTGAACGTTATGAAACAATTACGAAGATAAGGAAAATACTCCGCAAATAAATAAATAAATAGTGTTTTTCGTCAGCATTTCGGATGCCATTATTGATGGCTAGTATTTCTGAGAACACTCCATCTAAGTGAATGTTTGCTTTCGTGTCTTTATGAGATTGTCTTAGCACTGCAATAAATCATGATCGATATCCAGGTATGAAAGTATTAACCACACTGTTTAACTTTTTAACACTCCATAAGATAAAAAAGTTAGAAATTGAAACATAATAATTCAAACAATAAAATAGATGAACCATTAAGCTAAACAAAAAGGAAATCGGGGTTTTTAAATAAAATTCTAAAAAAAAGCAAACGAGATTTTACAATTAGTTCTCATGAAATTGACGTTTATGAACACATTACTAAATACATATTGATAAGCATGACAGAAATAGAGGAACATTCTATACCAATAAAAATGGGATTAGATAATATAAACGTACTTTCCCTATCGCCCTCTTTTTTCTCTCTCTCTCTCTCATACACATACACACACAGATACACACACATATACATATGTGTGCGTGTGTGTGTGAGCCAGCGATGAGGAGTGTTATATATATATATATATATATATATATATATATATATATATATATATACGTGTGTGTGGGGGTAGGGTGTGTGTGCTTATATACAATGGTTGTTAATAAGGCATCCTACATGTTCATTCAGAAACGGACATACAAATGAGCTAGGAAGGTGAATCTAGTACTATTAAAATAAGCGACTTTTGAGCTTAAGAATGTGTTGTTCTACATAGGCACAAATAATATTAAATCTACGGTCAAAAACATGCATGTTAGGGAAGCATAGCAACGAAACTGCGCTACTCAAATCTAGTCAATCAAGTGAAACATTGCAGGGTCATCTCTACGTTATACTGAGAAGGCTAATGATCCTTACATTCTCGTAGTAGTGATGGGAAATGTTTGTGGCAGGTTAGTAACAAGCGACGGGGGCAAATGAAGCGAGAACACGACTAGAGAGTCAAATTATATTTTATATATTCTTACATTTTTTTATTATTTTTTTTTTTATAAAAACAACCAAGTAACAAAAAAGAACAAAAAACAATGAAAGCAATGAATAATTGAAATCACGATTATAAAACGCAGTGTCAAGATGCAATTCTCTCAAGACTGCGAAAATAAATACAGGTCAACACAACTTTTAACGTCATTCAAATCATAGTTTCACAAGAAACGAAAAAAACCAACAAGCTTTTCAAACAACTGAGAAAATTATCGTGATTAAACCAAGTAGTAAAATAATGAATTCACCCACATTTTCCCTGTTTGTATGTCCAAATAAATAAAGTACTCACACATTTTATTCTGAACTACATAACAACATGACAACTTCCTTGAATGTGTTGGATGTATGATGCTCTCTTTGGATACGTTGAATTCACGATGATCGAATAATTCTGACTCATACCTTCCTTGAACATGCCACATATACGATGCGCATATATGTCGAATTCACTGCCCTACATAAACCAGCCTATGTTGCAAATTCCCCTCGTGGGGAAACACGTACATTGCGACAAATGTGGCCTGCGTTCTATTCATATATGTCAGGGATATTTTACAAATTTCGAGTCGGCTTATAATCCCTTATGACAAAATGAGATGTTTCACGTCTTATTAAGACAGTTCCGAAAGTTTGTTGCTTTTCTTTCTCTTCTCTTTTTAGAGCGCCTTTATATAAAAATCAAAATTCCTATTTTTAATTTCATTCGCGTGGATTTTTCGGTGGGCTAGGAGCAATACAAGTCTTCCCTGTGAAAAGTTGATTTCACACTTAGTTTTAATTTTTACACTCTTTTGCACATGACATCCGTCTCTGCTCACGTTAATTTGATTATGCGATAGGTTGTAGCTAGGCTTAAATTCTAAAAAAAAAATTAAAATTAAAAATGTAAAATAACACACACACACACACACACACACATATATATATATATATGTATATATATATATATATATACATACTGATTCTCTGCTTATATTACACATCTGTAGGGGTTTACCGATGCATATTGTGTGTGTGTCTGTACTAGTGATCTCCCCTACGTTTTTCAGGAAATCTTTGCCTTCATTTTCGCCGAGACATAACGTGCAATATGATGTCCTCTGCTATAGTGAAATATATGATGGCAGGTATGAGGGCAGAAACGAATACGGATTTATTAAATATATATATATATATATATATTGTGTATAATAATTAAAGTATGAAGCACTTGTAAAAAGATCAACAAACAAAATCAAACTAAGTGTGCAATCATTTCGAAAACGATATTCATTTCATTACAATTGGCAATAATAAAAAAGATGGCGTTTTTTATAGTCTCCTTCTCATCACAAATTGTGGGGAGGATTTAAGACCGCAAAATAAAACTAGCATTTTTGTAAGTAAGGTGGATAGTCTTATGACCATCTAAAAACATAAGAAAAATTTTGTGAATTTTACGTTGACAGTGAAACTAAAAATTAGGAGAAATAGAAAAAAAGAACGCAGAAAATTACTTTAAATACCTTAATGAGTTGCATTAGAAAGTGTTTTAAAGATCGTCAGTACATATGTGGGCATGTTGTTGCATTTCGGCTACAAATGATTGACATATTTATTTACAGTGTATATTTACATTTAAAAACGCAAGATAAAGTAAAATTGTTTAACTGTATGATTATTTTACGCTATTTTTAAAATTCAAGGGAGATTACTTATTGAGCTTATTATATATCCGCAGTTCTATGAGCAATGTTGAATTAAAGTATTAATACATTAAAATAAACTTTGCTTTTTTAGACTCCACGTCTTATTCCCTCCATAATATATATATATATATATATATATATATATATATATATATATATATATATATATATAACTTTAATCGATTGGCAAAATTTTAGAACATTTATAAAGAAGTGAACCATCGCGTAAATTAAATCAACTAAAATAAATGGAAAACAGGGGGGGGGAAGGAAAAAAATGGGGCAAGTTATATGTAACACATGTACAATAAAATAAATAAGTCGATTAAAAACAAGGTCGTTAAAATACACCCGAAGTGCTTTTCGTTCAGACTAACATTTTCAAGGGTCATAAGTCTGAAAAGTATTATTTTTTAGAATATTTGGTAGTAGTATGGAGTAAGAGCGGAGAGGAGATTAAATATATATATATATATATATATATATATATATATATATAAGTTCCGTGGTTAAATTTTAAATTCTGAAAAAAACAACATATAGAAACATACATTCGATTTAAGAATTTATTGCTTGACACAAAAGGAATATATAGAAGGGGTTATTTTAATTTCCTTAATCCATGGATTTTCAACCATGGCTATATCATCAGAGGAAATGAAATGTAGTTAGCAAAATGTTCAACTGTGAATGGACGCTATTTTGCCTTATCAGCACAATTATTGAAAATAGTTTTTTGAGTGGTTGTGAACTCGTTTTCGGCTAGCATATTCTTGAAAGCATTACTTCAAGTAATATTTATCAGGATTTTTCATCTGAATTCTATCAGTGTCTTACCTCATTTTTCATTTGAATTCTATCAGTGTCTTATATATATATATATATATATATATATATATATATATATATATATATATACGCTTTTGAAGATCAAACAATTATTGCCCACTTAAGGGTAACTACAAGGTAAGATTCTTCGTATACGATACGATGCTCCAAAACAGACGAGTAGCATGCTGGACATGTACATAGGTATCCTCAATACACAATCTGCGCAGAGGTTTTAGACAAAAAAAACGGCAATTAAAGTAGAAAAAGAATTAAAGAAATCCAATACACAAAATAAAATGACAAAAAAAAACGCAGAAATTGTATAAGACTATTTAAAGAAAGTTCAAGATACAATCTTTCTATATTAGAAATGAAAGAAATACACTGCAAGCAGATAGACTAAGCAGCATATAATTTATGTATACAATATATATTTAAGAATTACATTACAATATATATATATATATATATATATATATATATATATATATATATATATATATTAAGGGGATTCGAACAACAGTCCGAAGAGCAGAGTATATTTTAATGTATTAGTAAATTAATACAATTAAACTAAAATAAAACAGTGTTCATTGCAATGCAGACATATAATAAGCTCGATAGGCATATCTATTCAGTAAGTAATGCATAATTAAAATTAAAATTAAAAATTAAAAATCGGTTTCATAAGGAAGAACAAACAAATCAATAAATTCTACGATCCTTTCGGAAACGATTTTTTTTTTATTGAGATAGGCAATAATACTTGGCCAATAAGTTTATCACAGAGTTTTTTGAAACAATGTCTCCTCATCAGCAAACATATTGGGTGTTTTTTTAAGACACCAAATGTAAAACTAGAATTTTTTCGTAAGGCAAATGTATCTTTTAATGGTCGTCTTTTACAAGTCGCAAGTATCATCATCAAACCATTCATCTATATATATCAGCCGGGTTCGTATCTATCGACTAGAATTAATGAAGACACCTACACTGAAGATTCCCGAAAGGATGAGACAGAAATGTATGTAGTTATTTAATTATTATAGTAAATAATTATATATATATATATATATATATATATATATATATATATATATATATATATATATATGAATAATAATTAGTTCGCCTGGGACATCTGGTGAAATAGGAATATAGAAAAGATATAGAAGACTAGCACAATGCGGAGAATTAAATGTAGTGGTCGTTGAAGAAGAAAAACAAAAACAAGTAACAATCTATATATTAATATATATATATATATATATATATATATACATATAAATATACTTTTATATATATATATATATATATATGTATATATATATATAATAAAATGATGGCAGAAATTCCACTCTGGACCAAATTTCCGTATGTGTGTAACAATAGATTTCACATACAAATTCCTTATGTCTAAATTCTCATCAACCATATTATGTAACGTTAGAACGACTGTTATGTACATTAATTTTTATAATAAAATCATACATTACATTATAGGAGAAAACTCGTCATGTTTGCCAACGTTTTTAGAGGGAGTCACTAACTTTTAACTCTTACTCTAAAATTCTAATACCACCACCAGTCTACAGTGGGAACTAATATACGCATTATACATATACCTTTATGTTTACCTTCATAAATGTCTATTAAACTCATACACAGATATTACCTTTTCTATTCCCGTTAACAAAAAAAATGCTTTGTCCCTCATTCTGTTCCGGCAATTCGTATTGACTGCGAGATGAAAAATCGCATCTTTGGGATTACACACCCTCTTAAATAATCAAATACGATAAACCTTACAATACACGGGCGCTATCTCTACAATCTTCAGTCATTTTAACTGAAATACAAACCAATTGTTTATTTTTCCTTATTTTTTTCTAAATATATTATTTCATTTACTATAATTATGCTTTTTACACGTTCGTCCTTCATAAACAAACAGACATGCACGCCCGAACTTGAAGGTTTCACAGAAGAGCGAACAAGAAGCTATAGAAGCAAATATCTGAATATATATATATATATATATATATATATATATATATATATATATATATATATATATATATAGGGCTTTAGAGAGCATTTCTATTGCTGTCCAGAGGCTCATATTGAACTCTTACCATCATTAGTCTAATTATTCGCACATGGCAAGGCCAGTCAATAGTAACACATAAAAATTGGTAATGTAAACAGATATTTTGCTCCCAAGTCAATACGTAATATTAATGATATTATGTCTCAGAATGTAGTCTCCTACATGAAAGTAGGACCGAACAATGGTTGGGGTTAATTGGCAAAAAAAACCGAACTTTTTTCCCCTAACAATTTACGCTTTACATGCATTCATTCTATGATATATTTTCGACTTGGTCAGGCGTCACTTCATAACTGCCTGATATCCTTACAATATATTAACCAGCGTAGTTTAACCTACGTCAACATACTCATTAATAGAAACGAACGCTCGAGTTCCAATATTTTTTTAATAGATTATGGAACGTTTTCAGTTCATTACATTGTCTTGTTTTCTTTTTTGTTTTGTTTTCATTTGTGTTTCCGGATGCGTTTTATATTTTTATTATTTTTTCTTATTTATTATTGATGTGGATGATTCGTCTGTTGACAGATAAACAATTAAATAAATGCAGTAAATATTTCACTGTTATTATTTTTGTATCGGTTTTTATTTGACTTAATTTACATTAGTTTGTGTATTATTTTTTCTGTAAAATTATTTACGCGGTTAAACAACAATTGTACCCTTCATTTCATTGCATACGGATAGACTTATTTGTAATATATTTTTATACCTACATTTGTTTTTGTGCACTTCTCTTTTCAGAACTCATAACTGAGACTGCTCAGACAATAACTTTTTATGGTAATATTTCAGCTTAGCTCCACCTACACATTTTCCTTTAAAATCACGACGTTTAACTCTATTTGGACTAAGACAATCTCTTTTACCTTTGGCGGGTGAAACGAGTTTTAGAGATATAATGACACGGATTATGCCATGTACACACGGGCGGTGAACAAATCTACTTCTCTTAATCCGACACTGCCAACCCACAAATTTTAGCTCAAGTTCTGTGTGTCTGTCTCGGTGTCTTCCTCTGCCTCTGTCTGTCTGTCTCTTTACATATATATATATATATATATATATATATATATATATATATATATATATATATATATAGGCATCACCACTTATCAAGGCCCAGGGACAACTCGAGGATAAGAATTAAAAAGTGTACAGTAGTCAACTGGACAATATAGTAATTGGCAGTAATGGAAATTCAGTAATTTTGTTAAATTTAACGGAACGGCTTATCAAGAACTTATTTACGTTTTACTTGAAGACAAGCATAGTGTAGTCAGCTGGAAAGCAGGAAAACGGAAGACAATTCCACAGGTGTGCAGTTCTAAAAAAGGAGCTTTGTTCATGGAATCTACGTTTAGGTTTGGGAACAGATAAAGAGTGGGGGAAATTATTGATAATGTTTTCAGCTAGACTATTATTTCTTGTGAAAATTTGGCGAACCGGGCAGATATTGGATCTCAGTCGAGCACTTGCCATGAAAATAACCATAAAGCAAAGACAAACTCGCTATATCTCTTCTGTGAGAAAGAGGTTGCAAGGAAGAAAATAAGGACATCTCCATAATCTATTTAGAACGCAGGATTAGTCCTTTCTCTTTGGCTCCTGCCACAATGTGGCAACAGTACTCCATCCTTGGACGAACTTGGATCTCATATAGATAGAGAATTGCGCCAGCAGTGAGATATCTACTGGATCGATAGAAGGATCCCACGATTTTTCCAGAGGTTTTGGCAACATATTTGTGGCGAAAAAAAGCTTACAGGCATACACACACGCACATACACACATATATTTATACATATACATGTGTGTATACACACATACATATTTGTGTGTGTTTATATGTATATATATTCGGTATGCTTACGTTTCTTTTCGTGTGTGCGGTCTATAAAAAAAAGATATTTATTAAATTAAAAAACAACACCAGTTTCCTAATTTGGTAATTCGTACGTACGCCTGTTTATGTGCGTGAGTGTGGCTGCATATGCGTTTTCAAACCAAAACAAGACTTTATCGTACGTATATATATATTGTTTTTTTGTTTGCATGTCATTGTTTGCCCGTGCCTTTGTACACGAAAACAAAAGTTTTGTTGTTAAATGAATTGCTAAAACTACAAACTAATAACACATTACAACCTAAAAGTCATTTTTATATTCCTTAGGAAATGACATCATTCTAGCTATTAATTTGTTTGTTCTTTAAACACTTTTCTTGTTCTTTTCTTTGCAGCGAATTATTATTTACAAAACCTTATACTTTCATACACATTCAAAATCGGCTATTTTTTTTATTATTCGAGATTTCCAAATGTGAGCTCAAATAAATACCATAATAAAAGTAAACACTCATGTTTACACCGCTGATGACGTAAGTCATCCACAAGTATTGAGGACATAAGAAACATGTTTTCCTTTTTTTACCGTTTCTCTTCATTTCCACTAAGTCACAGCAACGATTGGTTGAGTACTGCTGGTAGTAATGATAAATCAAAGTAAGGAATCAAAAGAATAAATACCAAACATAAAAATCACCAGTACTACCAAAGACAACAAAAGCCTCAACACCAGCATTACCAACCGCAATAATAGCAGCAGCAACAACAACAATAATAATATTATTGTTAATAATAAATTTAGAGTTTCAGCATGGAATGGCTCAACACTATATAGTCTAGAAGAGTCATGTAAAGTACTAGGGAGAGAAAGCATTTAATAGTAACCGCTTGAATAGTTGCGAGTTTGACAGTAGAGTCTTACTACCAGCTTAATTGTTATGATAATAATCGAAAAAGAAAATTGAAAATAAACATAGCGCTATTAGTAAAGATAAAAGCAATAGTAACGATGCTAAATATGACACCACCACCAACAACATCAATACTACTACTATTGCTATTACTACAACTACTATTCTTGGCCTTCGGAACAAGATCAAAGTGTAGTATCTGTTCCGGCAGATACTGCAAGCTATGACTAGCAAAGACCAGATGTGGGGGCAACCCCACATGCCTGACCATTAACCAGCTCCCATTTCCCACCTCTCGGGAGCTGGCCCCCTTTTTCCCTTCCCCCTCCCTTCACTCCTCACATTAAAAATCGGCCTTGTGCCTAATTTGCTCGGTGGGGGAGCAAATAAATACCATCTGTTCCGGCAGATACTGCAAGCAAAGACCATATGTGGGGGCAACCCCACATATAAGACCTTGGTCAATGTATGGGCAACTCTTCATACCAATTGTCACTATCCAGCTCCCCTACTCCCCGGGGAGTTGGTCCCCATTTCCCCTTCACTCCTCACATTAAAAATCGGCCTTGTGCCTAATTTGCTGTGTGGGGGAGCAAATAAATACCATCTGTTCCGGCAGATACTGCAAGCAAAGACCATATGTGGGGGCAACCCCACATATAAGACCTTGGTCAATGTAGGGGCAACTCTTCATACCAATTGTCACTATCCAGCTCCCCTACTCCCCGGGGAGTTGGTCCCCATTTCCCCTTCACTCCTCACATTAAAAATCGGCCTTGTGCCTAATTTGCTTGGTGGGGGAGCAAATAAATACCATCTGTTCCGGCAGATACTGCAAGCTATGACTAGCTATGACTAGCAAAGACCAGATGTGGGGGCAACCCCACATGCCTGACCTTTAACCAGCTCCCATTTCCCACCTCTCGGGAGCTGGTCCCCTTTTTCCCTTCCCCCTCCCTTCACTCCTCACACTTAAAATCGGCCTTGTGCCTAATTTGCTCGGTGGGGGAGCAAATAAATACCATCTGTTCCGGCAGATGCTGCAAGCAAAGACCAGCTATGACTAGCAAAGACCATATGTGGGGGTAACCCCACATATCTGAACTTGGTCGGGAGCAGGATCCCCCTTTCCCTCCCCCTCCCTCCATCTCCACATTAAAAAACGGCCTTGTGCCTAATTTGCTCAGTGGGGAAGCAAATAAATAAACAAGATCAAAGTGTAGTATCTGTTCTTCAGATGTTGCACTTCTGTTTCTTGTTCTCTTTCGGTGGAGGAGAAACCCTTCACGACTGAGACAATTTTTATTTTTGTACCTTTTCTCCACGTTAAAAAACGACCCTGGTGTCTAACTCTGTCCCGTGAGGAGACATAGTAAATAGGTACTACTACTACTACTACTACTACTACTAAAAATAATACTAAAATAATAATAATTTGATTTTTATTTTATTGTTTTGAGCATATACACCTATTTAAGGGTTATTTAATGACAAATACAGTTATCTTTGAAAAATAGTTTCTATGCTTCAAGTTCTTTATATCTTCAAATATTTATTTGTAGAGTTTGATTTGATGGTTTTACGGTATATCAACCCATGTGATAGTGAATCAAGTTATTTTGGAAATATTATTAATGTTGAGTCCAGATAATTTGTAGGAAATTTTTATTCTTAAGTCTCTTTTTTATCTTCAATCGCTAGATTTTAGGTTTTTTAATTACATTTTCACCCCAAATAAGGAGCAATGCCACTTTGATGTAGTAGGCTACTATCAGGGACCTAAGTCGCATGGGTACTATGTAGGGGGTTGTGCAGCAGGATGTCTGTTCACATTACACTAGAACGTCTGCATGTCAGTGCAGTTGTGGAAGCAGTAAACCAGAAGAGAATCCCTATGTCTTCCAGTTCTGAGGAAAAAAGCAATTAGAGTAAAAAAGGTTTTTTTACATCTAGGGAGTTCAACTGTGTAGGGGTTGGACTTCGCTGATTGCCGGATTATTCTGGAGTATTTTCGTCGAGGGAGTACAAGGGCTTGTAGTTCGTCGGAGAATACGCCATTAAAATACTTGTAAAACAAGCATAGACATGAAACATTTCCCTTTTTCCAAGCGTTCGCCTTCGAACGTTTGACCAATTCGCTTCACTACAGAAAGAATTGTTTTCACATTTTCTTTTTTAAAAATATCAAAAATCTGCTTGTAAGTCATTTTAGATGACCTTAATCCGGCAATTCGGTTTTTATATCCCCGCCAATATGCAGTCTTACCATTTTAGGATTAATTTTTTCACTTATTATTATATGCTATAATAATAATGCTATGCAAAATAAAAAATTTTCAATTAACATTAAAAAAGATATATGGAAAAATTTTGACAAATCTATTTCTTCCTTATTTCACTTTTGGCCCATTTTTTTTTGCTCATGAGTATATAATCATATATATATATATATATATATATATATATATATATATATATATATATATATATATATATATTATAACATATGGATTATACATATATATATGTCATACATATACATGGTATATATATATATATATATATATATATATATATATATATATATATATATAAATAAACATAATTATATTAAATGAAATTCTATTTCACAGACTGTACAATGTAATGCATCTATTTCGGAAGGACCATTACTTCTCTTGAGAAAGATTTTTTATTCTTCATATTTCTGTGGGAAACCTGTTTAGAATGCAACGAATTCGTTTGGCTATTTTATTATTTTCAGATTCCTTTCGAATGGCGAATATTGATTTTACTCGCATTTGGCTTGAAGGTATGGACTCTGAATTCCTTTTCCCTATATTTTACAACATCTCATGAAAGGTCGGACACTTTTTTGTTTCATTCGGTTTTTTCTTCTTGAAATACACAGTCATGAATATGAATATTAATATAATTAGTTTTGTAGATACCATTTTATGATCAAGCTCAATATTTCTCTCGATATAGTTGATAATGACATCATAAGGAATTAGATGCCAGCTTATATTTGTAAAATTTTTAAAACTATAGTCATCCTCGCGCGAAAGAGCAGGACACAAAATGTTTTAAATAATAATAATAATGATAGAATAACAATAACAAAGACTTTCGCTGGCGAGGACTACTATTGATCGTAACCAGTTATGCAGTCCTTTTGAAATTTTCATCTATATTTTTTTCGTTATGTATTGGATATTTGTTAATGAAACCTATATGAAATATGTTCCTTATTAAATTTTTAAGGATTTTCAATTCTGAAAGAAGTTAAAAAAATAATCTAAAAAAGTTATTCTAAAGTTTTTGTTAAAAAATTAAGATTATCTCATTATTCCGACGTGTATTAAAAAGAGGAAGTTGCAAAAAATGAGTTGTGGTGTGAGGAGAAATACAAACTGAAACAGAGAGAATATTCAGACCTGTAATAATACAAAGAAGGGAAGGCAAACATGAGTTGTGGTGTGAGGAGAAATACAAACTGAAATAGAGAGAAGGAGAGTTTTAAGATATAATCTTAAACGATAAGATAAACGTTAGAAAAGCATTTAATCCAAGGCATGAAAATTGTTAAACAAAATGTTTTTATTATTGGCTTTAAAAAAAAAGGTACACGATTCAATTTGAAATTTATTTTTCTTGAAAGTTCACTTTTATAAATTTTACAAAGTAAGGTATAAAAATTTAATTTAAATTGAATCAAAAAGTTTCCTTGGATTTATTTCATGCAATGTGCATTTTATTGCAATTTAAAACATTGTCTTTCATCTAGCCATTAATGATGTAGATATAAAGTTTTCAATGATTTTTTAAGTGCAACAGAATGTACATATAAAACATTTTGTTTAACAATTTTCATACCTTGGATGAAATGTTTTTCTTACTTGTTATGTATTTAGCTGCAATGATTCAGACCCATTGTGTTTATACAATTTGATGTTTTTTTCACCATGGGCTGGATGGATGTGATACTATGCCATATTTAATGTAGGGTATACGATAAGCCTCACACTACTCATATTGTCGGTTTCGAAATACACCATTGTTTCAATCAATATTTTTCAATAAAGGCGTTCCAGGTGATAATTTTTTTCATGTGAATAGATACTTTCATAAAATATGAAGACGATTTGTTGATGTGCTAGCATTGATTTTGGAGGCTGTATCGCTTATTATTATACTATGTATTCACATGGTTGACATCTTCAGCCTTTTTTCAAGTTCATATTTGCATGGATACACTGATTCATATATATGAAGATACATCGTTCGCAAATTATTTCCGTTTTCTATTAGCCTCGAATAATTTCCTTTCTTTTTTCACTGTGATTCGTCGGACATTGCTCGTGTCATGTTTATTTCTGAACAAGCAATCAGTTTTTTTATCGATGATGGTCATTTCATTACTACATTCAAAACATTAAAAACATATTTCATTAATTGATAACTCTATACTGTTCATAATGCAACAATTTAATGGGTATTACAAAAACAAAACTCCTTCTCTAAATAATGTTAATTATTTCACTTGAAAATAAGAATTTACTGGACACATTAAATGATGTAAAAAGTGTAAATGAAACAGATTTGTGGATGGTTTAAAAATTAGACGGTTACATTTTTGGAGTATATTAACTTTAAACAAGTTACATTGCCACGGAGACGTGAGGGGATTAGGGTTAGGGTTAGGGTTGGGGTTAGGGTTAGGGTTAGGGTAAAGTAGAACGCATCTCTAAAATAAACAAAAGTTTCAAGGTCTAGGATTTAAAAGGGAAGAAATAATTGAGAGTAGAACACTCTCCAGCATTTTGGATGTCTATATTCTAAGTCAATGTCAATCTGTCATAAAAGAACCACACATTTTAGCCATGTGAAAATAAATGGCAAGCATTCCTCCAAATTATGACAGTTTTAAATAAAAAAATATATATTAAAATTGGTTTTATTTTCCTAGTCCGATAATCTTGTAAAAAAACCAGGTACTTAAGAAGAGTCCATGTGATGGTACCTCTACTCTGGTATAATAGACAAATAAAAATGCAAACGCCGGACGGCAAACATATACTATATCCTCTGTAAATAATTTTAGGTTTGCAAACCGGATAATTCATTTAAGACACTAGTTCTATAAAGGTTTGGGTGCTCATCTCTAGTGAGGATTTACTCATCCAGTAATTTGCTGTAAAGACCTTGTCAGTTTTCACATATGTGATTTGTTTATCTTCTCCAAAACTGATAATCGGAGAAGATATAAGTGCCAATCTTACGGATATAGATAGAACCGTGCCTGGTTTTTATGCCAGGTTCTTCTACGCGTTTACTTGCATGCATTGAGAAACCTCCTTGCCTTGTCTTGACTTATTCTGAAGATTTGGAAGTAGCTACAGCATGTATCGGAAGTTTGATGTACTAGTTTCGTTAAATGCGGAGAAATATCAAAACATTTTAAAACATTCTCTAGAATAGAAATTTAACGTGAGATATTTGGTAGAATAAAGATATTTGAAGATTTATATTTAACCATTAAGATCTGAAAGTGAGTTATTTAGATATTAATACTTCTATGACAGTAAACAATGAGTATACGAAAAAGTTAATGAAATATTTTTTTATGTATATATATATAAATATGCCAGATATGTAAGACGACTCAACTATCCCAAGCCAGTGAAATGTCATGGAATTGCTAACCCACTTAACAAATTTGCGAATGGTGGAACGTGTGATACCAATTATTTAAAAATAGGATGGTGCATTGGGTTTAAAAATAGAGTTACTTGCATTTTTTCATAGGGTGTCAGATGTATTCATCTTGTTTTAACTATCTGTTATTTTATTTTCAATTGAATAAAACAAATCTTTTTTTTACTGAAATAACTTCGAAACAGGCATTTCTGCAGCTTGCAGTCTTAAAAGTGCAAAGCATGAAGAGAAAAGATATCCGTGTATAAACAAAAATAATACTGTGAAAACATTCAAATATTATAAAACAGAAAATAAATACAACTAAATAAAATAACAAGGTATTTTAATTGGTCATTTGATTTAGTATATATATATACATATATATATATATATACATATATATATATATGTTGTGTGTGTGTGTTCGTGCGTATGTGTCAATATGTGTTTAAGTGTGTTTAATGTACGTTTTGATAATACACGTGTAACTAACAAGAGAACGAAGTTTCAAAATAGGTTTTGCTTAATGAAAAAAATTTTCTCAAATTCATTTATTAAATTAAATAGTTGTATGCCATATCTCTTCCATTTTTATTGAAGAAATAAAATCAGTGCAAATGGAGAATTTAAATTTTCAACGATCTGTCACATTCGATTTCATATAATATTTTGAGACGCGCACATGAATAATAAGGGAAAATTTCCTCAGTTGTTCGATCTCGCAGTTAAACATAACTGGCTCAAATACCAGTTCTTAGAGTTTTTCACGTTTAATATAAAAGCATTTATGTGTCTGCCACATGTTTCTTTCAAATGTGATGTCTAACTACGTATAAAGTATGAGATAAATATATCGTGTTCTGTGGCCTTTCAAGTTTACGTGTAGAATTGTATTTTCTACGCCAACTAAGCAGATTATACATGGATAATAATAATAAGCAGAATATCTTCTTTTATCTTCGCTTAGCAGTTTTGTTTTTAATTCTGAGAGAATTAAATTGAATATTTTGAAATCCAATTGATATTAATATAATTCTACGCAAATAGCAATCAAAATCTAATACTGCGCAATGAGCAAAGATAGAACAATTATAAAAATTGGCTTGTGGTCGATTACGTGTAACATAGCATGCTGTCGGAACTTTGGGGGTTATCATTGATAATTCGTATTATTTGAAGAAACCCAAGATTTACATTAAGGGACACAGTGAAAAATCTAGCACCTTGGAAAAAAAAGAGAATCCGCAACATAACGCGGAAGCCTATATGCAAATATCGAGCCGTAGGGGAAATGAGATCACGGTAAGGGGAAATAAAACTACAAAAAGTAGAAAGCGCGTTCGAAAAAATGATTACGCTAGGGACGTGGATAGGGCTCGAGAGGACCTCCTACAAAATGATCGTATTCTAGACGTGAGTAACATCACGTCAGTACGAATGCGGAAAACAATTTCGATGTTGCACATAAACAAGACTTGATGTTCTTTGTTATTCTTAGTCTACTTTGCGACTAAGAATGCAATGTGTCGATTGCCGAACTACGTTACAAATGCAGTGAATATATCATCATTATTTCATCAGAAACGTAGTCAGGAACGGTGTATATTCCCAAAAACATTTTTTCAAATAAAACTTTCTATAAATAACCCGATGATGTGTTTATGCAACTTTATGTATGTTAAAATATACAAGGATGAATTATGCCGTTTACTAAAAAGAACGCTTGGAAACTATTGAAAGATATAATGCGTAGGACTGTTGAAATTCTAATTACATGTGAAAACAAACGATACTCAGTGTTTTTACTGCAAGGCGTAAAACTTATAGACAAATAACAATGTAGATTAAAAACAAGCGAAATAGCAGCATATGTGTTGAGCAACAATTAATAATTAAGTGAACCTAGTAAATAATAAATTAAAATGCAAGAATAACCTATAATAATCTCACATGCCTGTTTAAATGTATGTATGTATGTATGTATGTATGTATGTATCTTTGTATTTCTGGAGAAATCTTTCGACAGAGAAGACGGATTTTCGTATCATTTTGAAGCATGACTCTTCGGAGGAAAACATCAAAAACTTAGCTAAAAACATTAATACCTTCACCCTCAACTGACCACTTTTCTACAAGAATGAGTCGCTTTTTTCGTGGATATTTTCGAAAGTCATCCCCTCTTTTCGATTGACTAATCTTAATTTCAATCTTCGCCACTTCTGGCTGGGTGATGGACGTAACGGCGAAGACGTTACGTTTTTTCACGTTGTTTTCTTCCTTCACGGTAGGTGTTAAGACTACCTGCCTACTACTATTTTTTTTTTGCTCATCCCTCACATCCAAAGACCCGAGCAACGCCGGGCACTCAAGCTAGACTACTATATAAAGAAGAAAAATGGGTGCGATCGTTTGTGTATGACAACATGTGCATCGGGCTTCTCGCGTTGGTTAGATTCCTCGAGAAGTTTTCTCATACTTCCCAGATTGTAATATCTCGACTTCGCAAAGGGATATCCATTCTTTCCTTCTTCCGTCGTCTCGGCTGTTTGTTTCCATTTCTTCGTATAAATAAAGCGAAACTATTCGGAGGCAAAAGCCTGACTTTCGGGTCAGGTTGTATCTTTTTTTACATGAAGGTCACCATTTATCAAGGCCCAGAAGCCACTCAGGGACAAGGGTTTTTTGTCTACAGTAATCAATGGGATAGTGTTGCAGTATTCATTAGTATTGGGGATTTGATAAAATGTCATTACTTAGAGGGCGGTTCATCAGAATTTTTTTTATATTGGACTTGAAGGCATCCATATTGATGTCAGGAGAGAAACAGGCAAGAGGAAGAGAGTTCCACAGGCGTGCAGTTCTAAGAAAGAAGCTTTGCTCATGGAATCTACGTTTTTATTTAGGCACAAATAAAGAGTGGAAACAATTTTTGAAAGTGGTGTAAACTATACGGGTGTTTATCGTGAAAGATTCGCGAGGGAGGACTAGAGATGCTCAGACGAGCACCTGCTGTGGTAATAACGATAAAACAAAGATAGGCTCGCAACGTATCCTCTGGGGAAGAGAGGTTGCAGGGAAGAAAAAAGGGCATCCCCAACTAAGCCACGAAGTCTATTTTGCACTCTGTCAAGGCAGGTTATGCTGTTTTTAGCAGCTCCTACCCAGATGTGGCATCAGTATTCGTAATTGGCTTTTATATAGATAGAGAATTGTATCAGAAGTGAGATATCTTCTGGAGCGGTTGAAAGATCCAACAATCTTTCCAACGACCTGGGCAAGAGACTTGATGTACGTGTTCCATTTCAGAGCAGGGGTAAAGGTCAAGCCCACAAGTTTGTCAAAACATGGCGCCTCCCACTAGACGAGAACCATCCATTTCAATTGATACCAGATGGGGATCAGAGCGTTGATGATGTAAAGATAGGAGCTTAGTTTTAGATACATTAAAGGTAATCAGTCACCTCTTCTTCCAATGTACCAGGCACTCGAGATCAGAGAAGGGAGGATCAGAGAGAACTTTGTCATTTACAGCCTGTGGTGTGTTGCCGTAGATGGTTGTGTCATAAGCATAGATGTCAACGAATGATTTATGTATGTGTTTTGGGAGATCATTGATATAGACCTGGAAGAGTGTAGGATGGAACCATGAGTGACTCCAGCATTAATACTTCGGGCCTCTGATTTGTGTCCATAAACCACTACTCTTATGAGCCTATCAAAGAGAAATAATTTAATGAGTGAGCAACATTTGCAGTTATACCCTAGCTGGAAATCTTGTGAAGTAGGCCTTTATTCCATACCTTGTCGAAGACCTTGATAGGTCAAGAGTAATTGCCCTTGAAAGTAAGCCTTTGCCAAGACGTCGCTAATCTTATGAGATATAACCGTTAGCACATTTGCTGTAGATCTTGCAGAACGGAAACCATATTGCGTGTCACTAAGAATGTTATTTCTGCTGAGGTGTTTGACTACTTATCTTTTTAATATAGATTTCAGCAACTTACTCATGACACACAGGATACTTTTTGGTCTGTACTGAGAGGGAGATGATTTATCACCTTAATTCTTAAATACAGGGTATACTGATTAGGTTTTCTAGTGTGTTGGAAAACACTTCTCCTTAAGGTAACGCTTAAACAGTTTTGTATTATGGGAGCATGTTCTGGTTGAAGCTTTTCTACACTCTAATTGGGATGCCGTCAGTGCCAGTTGCTTTACTGGAATCAAGGTTCTTGATTAGCTTGATTTTAGGGACTGAGCATATAGCTCTCTTGCATTTTCATTACTCTTTTACAGTGATTGCTGGCGTTTCTGAAAGCAGCTTTAGTCTCAGTGCATCTATTACGTTGGTAGCTATGGAAAAAGTGGTTTCTACGCGCGATGGAAGCAGCGTATTCTGAAGAGAACCATGGCTGGCTGTAAGGTTTTTGTTGGAATTTTTTAGATGGTATGAATCGGTCGATGCCTACAATTTACCATTCAGTCATGTCTTATACTATAGAGGACCCATCCTTTTTAAACATGGAGTGCAGATGTAGATCAGATATGAATATACGGACGCTATCCCAGTCAGCCATGGGGTATCGATATACAGTATGGTGGATGGGTACGTATGGGCTTTCATTTTTATCTCAACTGATACAACAGAGTGGTTGGAGGACCCAAGGGGAGATAGAAGGAACATGAACATAGCTCAGCTGAAGTTTAGAGAAAAAAGGTTTAGAAGGCTTGCATACTGACCGGTAGTATCGGGAACACGGGTGGGCTCGCGAACAATCTGAGTGAGGTCGTTGGTAATGGCAAATCATGAAAGAACCTCCTCTCATCTTCTTATTTGAGTGCGTCAGCCATTCCAGGAAACGGACATTGGAGTCACCGCAGATGTGAATGTTAGCCGAGGGATGTGCAGACAGGATGTAGTCTATTTTCTCAGATATATTCTTAATAATAATAACTTCGCTGTGGGGGCGATAGAGTGCAAATGTATCTGTTCTGTAATTGTTCCTTGCTCAATGTAGGGGAAGTCCTTCGTAATGTGACACTTACGATTTATTTGGATACTGCCCGAGTGCTCGGTTTTTGGTGAGTTGTTTTTCCCCAGACCAAAAATCAACCTTTGTCTAATCTGCTTTTGTTGGAGGTTTAAAAGAAACTGATTTTCTGCGACTAATCTTTTCTTTTTGAGTGATTACATTAATTTTGAACGCTTATGACTTCCCGTCGCGTCATGGAATAGCGGTAAGACGTTAGATTTTCTTTCACTTTCTTTTCCGCCTTCGTGCCACGGGTTTGGGACTGGCTGCCAACTACCACTTTTTTTACTCAACACACACCTCCAAACAACGGGCAACATCGGGAACCCAGACAGTCTCTTATATTAATCTCACTTCTTGTTTAAATGTAGATATGTATGTTTGTATGTGTCCCTAAAACTTTCTCAGCGCCATCGGACCGGGTGGAACCCGATACTGTCGTAAAGGGGGATGTCTCGGTCGAATAATATGTGAAAATTAGAAAAGAGGATCCATTATTTCCTCTGGAAATAAACGTTCGCGATGAGGAAGGGTAGCAAAAAGTCGTTCCTTCATGACAATTTAGCCAAACACGCATGCACAAAACAGTTTTATCTTGAGTTAGTTTAAATACAAAAAAACGACATAACTTCCCTGATGCGATCGTAGACTAGTGATTATAGTGAACATTCGATGTCTCAAGGTTGGACGTCCGCGCCGACATATAAGGTACATTTTTTTATGTTTAATGTTTTAATAGTTAAACAGTGTAATTTACGTTAATTTTTCGCTTGTTTATCTTTATTTTCCCTTGTTTGTTTGTAATCACGTTCGCTGTCTTTTTGTATCTGATTTTTTTTATTATTAAAGAGCTTTGAACATTTAAACATGGTTATTTATGCCATTTTTTCGTTTGTTTATTCTTTATTTTCTTTCACATTCGCTGTGTCTTTTTGTTCATGTTTTCCGATTTAAAAAAAAGGGGTTAACATTTAAACATGGTTATTTTTTCGCTCATTCTTTCTTTCCCTTTTATTATTGTTTTAATTTACCCCCATGTACATACTCCACTACATCGAAACAAGAACAAGTTTAATCATACTAAAGTTCACACTGGAAATGTTCGCAAGCAAATGTAGTGTAACACACACGCACACACACGTACACACGTACACACACGTACACACGTACACTCACGTACACACAGACATATATATATATATATATATATATATATATATATATATATATTCTAAATAATATGTAATTCTTGGTACGTCTGCTGGATGTTAATATTTCAGGCCATGCTAAATAATCGCTTAGGATTTATTTAAGACTTCTATTCTGTCATAGTTGAGGGTACTAAAGCGAACTATACTAGTTCTCATATACAGTGTTTCGTTTGAAATTACATATATATTTTAAGTTTCATGGAAGTTCGGGATTAAATCTGGTAGAACGTTATGAGAATTTATTTATTTTATTAGCTAATAGAAGTTATTAATTTCACACCAAAATGACAGACACAAAAGACGATCTGAAAATCACTCCTTTTCATGTGCATTATATCATAAAAAACATTGACACTTCGAAAGCATGTGGACATGGTATCATCCCGGCTGTCCTATTAAAAAAATGTTCCTCCGAAGTAGCTCCAGTTCTCCCAAAATATTACAACACATGCATTAATTAATTTTTTCCTAACTGCTAGAAAACTCTTTCTGTGGTACCAGTTTTCAAGATTTCTGTCGAAAGAACTGACCCATTTAATTTTCACCCCATTAGCCTCCTCCTCCTTCTGTACGCCAAAATATTTGAGTCCATAATTAACAAAGCTCTAGTCCACAACCTTACTGATGCAAAGTTTCTGACCGATTAACAATATAAATTTAGACAAGCCCGTTCCACAACAGATATCACAACTGTAATCTGAACGCATATACAATTAACTGAATAAAGTAGGGAAAGGTAGAGCGATAGCTCAAGATATATCTAAGGTTTTTGATATGGTATGGCATGAAGGTCTTCTCAGCAAATTCAGATTATACACTATCACTGAACAAATCTTTAAAATGATAAATGTTTCTTAGATCAGAGAAAACATCCAGGTTGTAGTCGACGGTCATATATCTAAGCAATATGATATACATGCGGGAATGCTTCAGGGAAGTGTTACATGAAAAGGGCTGTCCCTTTTTAATGTATAAAAAAAGAGAGTCAGACGAGAGTAAGGCGGGAGTTGGATCAAAGTCGGGGAGAAGAGAGAAAGAGCTGACATGGAACCTTGGAACCGAGGTTAGAAGAAATCATGTAAGACTTGAATTCCTGGATGCAAAGCCATTGAGCGTTCATATGGAATAATAAAAAGAACATCTTCATCTTTTTGTAACTGCGTCTTCATGTTGTTATTCAATAGAAAAGGTATTTTCCATTTATGTTATAAGAACTTTTTGAAAATCATCATCACCAAAACAAAGGTAAAATGAAATTATATTAATATGATCTTTGTGTTCATAAAAATGTACACTTGTCTCTCTCTTTATATATACTTGTTAATGTCTCCATCTCTTACAACATGAACACTTCTAAGACTCTAATCTCTCCTAAGACTGTCTATCACTCTAAGACTTTCTAATACAAAAAAGAACACTAAATAAGAACAACGTAACATATACTAATATTTATTACTTTCTTCTGATAATAACACTCTTATGCAACAGAAGTATTCTTGGCACTTTATTATTCCTAATATTTATATATGACCTCCCCGACAAAATTTTCTTTGAGATAAGGATATATGCTGATGACACCACGCCCTATAACTGACATGTCAGGAAAACAAATGACCACTTATCTAAGGAAATAGTAGAAATACTAGAGCAAGGCTCCCAATCTGTAGTGAAATCGGGGCAAAAATAAATGGTCACATTCAACGCTGCCCAGACTAAACTTGTTTCCTCCAATAATTACAAGAAACCTTCTTTACCACCAATAGCAATGGCCAAAGACTTGTTATCTGAAAGTACTTCTTTTAAACTGCTCGGCCTAACGCTCACAGGGAAGATGAGTTGGAATAATCAAATTGAGAGCATTTCCAGGGCCGCTGCGAAGAAGGCAGTTTCTATCTACCGTACTAGAAAGCTACTAACAGTCGAAAGTATCATGTAGCTCTATTAGGCCAGCATTCGACAATGTTTGCAGTATTGTTGTCATATTTGGGCTGGTGCATATGTTACTAGTCTCTCGCTCCTAGAAAAAAGTTGAAAATATAGTAACCAACCTGATAGGTCCTGAACACTCATCTAAGATATAGCCTCTGTACCATAAACGAAATATTGCATCCCTCTGCCTGTTTTACAAGTGTATTAATAGTGAATGCTCCGACGAACGGCAAGCACTTGTACCCCATCCACATAAATACCCCCGACACACCCGATAAGCAGCTAAATCCCACTCCTACACAGTACAGATCCCTTGATGTGAGAGAGCTTTCTACTCCAGTTGTTTATTCCCCAGAACTCCTAGACTTTGGAATGGCCTTCTGGGTTCCCCCACTGGACTGACATACACAAGTTCAAGTATAACATAAACCGACATCTTGGTTCCCAACTCCCTACATAGTGCCCCTGTATCTTATGTCCCTAATAGTAGTTCCCTACATCAAAGTGGCAATGTTCCATGTTTGGGATGAAAATGTAATGAGAAAATGGCAACACTTCGGTAAAGTTATTGTCAATACCTTGTAAATTTTAACAAAATGAACATCGTTTCCGATCATACAATCGAGTTGACTTTGTTTTATTTTCAATTCACAATTATGAATCGTTTTACTCAATATTAATATAGTTCTGTAGTATATATATATATATATATATATATATATATATATATATATATATATATATATATATATGCCTATTGAGCCTATTATATATATACAGTACCACGGGCACTGTTTTCTTTTAAATGTATAAATACATTTACTAATATATTTAAATAAACTCTGCTCTTCAGACGCCACTCTAATTTCCTCTAAAAACATAAAATGATATATATATATATATATATATATATATATATATATATATATATATATATATATATATATACAGGATAAGCTGACAAGATAATTAAAGTTGATACTTGCATCGTCTAGTAATCTGGCATGACAAAGCCACTTCAGTTTAGATGGATTGGCTGAGCAAGCATGTATGGTATGTTCGCTTGTTTAACGCCGCTTTTATTTTAGACTTGCTTCTGTAAGGTAATTCTAAACATTAATCACCGATTACGTTATATTGTTGCCGGCACGATAAACCAAATATACGGCACGCTGTTCGTTACGGTCAACGTCGATCATAATATTATCAGATTATGAGAGGATAAATCAATGTGTGCCGTCTCCAAAATGTTGTCTATGAAATCCATGGTCATGGCATTTAGTGTGACAGTTGACGTCAACTAGCTATGATTACAAGCTTTATTAAAAAGCTTGTAGTCATCGCTGGTTGACGCGTGATTATTAACTACACTATTAGAGCTGTATATTCGATTATGATACTATTATTTTTGTGGGATCAGATTTACACTGCTTCCTTAAAAGTCTCTACATTTTCATTCCCATTTGATTGTGTAATATGCTATCTCTGTCCTTCATGCGTTCTGAGATAAGATTAATAAGAAACTGTTTGTTTTTCTTTTCTGAAAGTAAATTCTCCTTTTTTCGACAAATGCTTTTCCTATAGCAATGCTCAATGTGTTACTTGTTGGATTTTGGCTGCATATCTGATGCGTAATGTTTTTAGTTTTTGGTTCTCCAATGGAACTATCAAATACTATCGTAGCGTTACCATAGTGCTTTACTGTGAGAGATGCATAGTCGTCAGCGATTGAGCAATATGTCTTTCATTTTGACCACTTCAGTGAATAACGAAGAGAACCTCCACCAATCACGTTATGTTCCACTTCTGGCACATCCCTGAGTACTTCGTCATCTGAATTCTGTTGCAAATATGGTATAGCAGAAATCAGTTGTGCTTTGTTTGCTTTGCGCAACAGATGTTTTATCTCAAAATAGATGGTAGATTTGGTGAAATTTCATATGCCATCGTCTCATTAGCACTTTGAGACACCACAAGAAGACGTTAGAACAAAAGCGCAGGCTACAAAGTTTATTTTTCTTGGCAACTGCCACACAAGATGCGATGGCCCTGGCTTTCATAGACAGCACTTTGGAGAAGGAAAACATTGATTTACCCTCTCATAAGCTGATAATATTATGATCGACGTTGTCCACAACGAACAGCATGCTGTATAGTTTGTTTATGGTTCCGGCAAGTACATCTTGACTAACAGAAAACGGCAACGTTTTGATCGAATCACTAAACTGTCGAATATGAACAATATTCCATGACTGAGACAGTGTCTATAAAATCAAGACCTGTAATGATAATGGACCTTGACTGCTAACCCAAACTGCACCGGCCCCCATGGAGGTACAGCCTTATCAACCAAGTATTCAATGTTTATGGTCTTTCTTACGCAAACTAAGAGAGAGAGATTAGAAGGCTAACTGGCATTCAAGCCATACCTTCCGGACACCCATCGAATGAAGATGAGGATATAGAATTGATATCGGTCTTTACGAGTTTGGCCACAGTCTCTATAATGACTTTCTTCTGGACTTCTTCATGATTTTTATGAATACTGAGTGCCTCAAGATTTTTCTTGTCTGTCAACTGAACCTCACAATGTAAGGCAACACTTCACACTCCGCTATGAATTCCAAATCGCAATCCTTCTAAGGCTTATACTAAAGCAGTTTATTACTTTAAGTAGCATGTCTTTTGCAAGATATTCAGCCATTTTCTTTGCAGGTTTAATAATAGTAAGTTTCTCTTCATAGTTGTCTCTGAAAACGGCATGCTTTCTCAATAATGCTTGCTTTTGGTCCATAGTCATCAGTAACCATACCTTTCAGCGTTTCTTCGTAGTAGATCTATCAATATGATGCATTAGAATTCCGTAATTTTCCGAAAGTTAATGTGAAATGAACGATTATACATACAATCTGCAGCATGCGACTTACTCCAAAAGTACGAAATTCTCCCTTAAATGGTGTTTGCCCAGTCATCATTGCACTGTTTTCAATTTGACAAAAATGTCTTTACAAATCAATCTGTTCTTACAAAGCTATAATCAGCAAAGTCAGTATTAGACCATACGCACAGAGGGAACCATGCATCATGCTGCCATAATAGAGACGTTTACCTCTCTTTCAGGTAAACGATGAACCGAATTAGTTTTCTCGTGCCTTTTATGCCCAGCGAACTGATTTTCGATAGTGAGTTATAGATACTCCACTTTCGCTAATAGACTAGGTTGACCACAATTAGATAGCGTAATTAGTTGATACACTGTTTATGTAGTTCATAAGACATCTTTTTGCAACCCCTCCTATTGTACTAACGATCATCTCAACACTAGGTTTATATTTCCTTTCAGCTCCTTTTGCAACAATCATAACTATTTCTCCGTCATATTCTACTTAAAGTTGTTTACTTTGTGCCATTCTAATAAAAATAAGAATCAATCTTTAAGTAATAAATGTGTAAAGTAATAAATAATTGTTTTAATAATACTATTATATAAAATAATATAATATACAAATAAATGTTTTATATACAAGAATATGACATACGATGAAAGTCACCTTTACCATTTTATAGCCTTGATGGCCATATTCTTTGATGTCACATTTGAACTGTTCGTAGTAACCCTATTTAATAAACATTGGTTATGTTTCCCTGATATGTAATACTACAAGATATAACAATTAGCGCTTTCGTTTATTTTTTTTTTTCAGAGTAAAACTTTTTATTTTTTTATTTCTCGAGCCGAATGTATTGTTGTAGATAATATCACAGGCACGGCTCACTTCTTTCAGCTTAAAGTGATAATCTCATTAATTACGAGATGCCAAAATATTCCTAGATGCGATAAAGCATGTGCTGAGTATAATAAGCTTGGATTATTGGTGTATATCCTTTGTCGGTCAGCTTGCTCTCAAATGAACGATATCATTTGTACCAGACTCTCGTCTTAACGCATGCGCGTATTAAATCATGCGAGCAGATATCAGTTTTTTTCGTGGCACAGATATCTCTGATGATCATCTCAAGATCATAGCGTAGGAAGTGTGTAAAGATAAAAACTTAGGATTTTAACACGTTTCGAGGGGTTGAAATTGTATGAAGAGGATTCAAGCAAATAAGTAGATAAATGGAATAACTATGGACATAGATATACGAATTAAGAGAAAAATTAAGATAAAACTCCAGTGATATACAAATAATTCCTATTTTTATAATATTCAATGATATTAAGATTTACGCCCATGTCCGGCTCAGTCATCAGTTAGAATTTAAATGATTTTGTATGCTGCCACGCAACTTTGATCTAAGTCAATTTGACAAACCATTACAATGTTGGAAAGAGAATGTATTAATAAGCATATTTGGAAGTGGAACAAAAATCCTATAAATAATAAGGTTTTATATAAATATCAGTGGTAATAAATTGTGTATTCTGACAACCTTGTTCTTTTTATCTAAGTAATATATGATACGATTGTTTTATCTACGTTCATCTTAGGCGTCTTTACTCGTCCGTCATCAAATAATTTGAACTCTTTTAAACTATTCCGCTTTACTTAGTTATTACACAGACTTCATGTTTTATATTTCTGCGTTGAAATATAGTTAAACACCCCCACACACATGGCTACTCTTTGTTTTCTAATATACGATTGGTCAAAGCTCGATAAGCGATGAATAAACAAATGTTATTTGATACATGCGAAGCTGTAAATATTTGATTTGAGAAATCGACACTTGTACGGAATGCATTAGCCTCCAGGTGTTTTATAACTGACACAGCGTTCATAGTTCAAACGATTACAATCAAAAGATTTAAATCTAAATATGATTAGTTTTCCCTGGTCGATTGGGCAGATGCGCACAGACAACTGTTGACACGTGCGAACAAACATAATAATACCGCAGCGTCCACATTATGATCGCAGCAAAATAACTGATTAAAGCGTCTCTTTCTCTCGCCAAAGGACAAATATTCGTTAGCTTCCTAAATCGTATACACGCGCAAACACGCATACATTTATGTATCTCTGCCCAACTCGTTTTCCATATCGACATTTTTTCAGCTTTTTTCGCTATTTGTCTAAAAGCAACTTATAATATCAATGAGTAAACAAAATTTAGTTACGATATAGCAGTTAGGATTTCATTGTAATATAATCGTCGTTAATGTTTTCCCTCAATTCTTGCAAGGTTTGTGATTTGTTAACCTAGACACTTTCTTTAAGATATACCCACGGGGTTTGCCAAGTCGAGGAAATGGAGTAGTCATTTTGATATTGCTATAACGAATAGTAATGTTGTCGCCAAAACATTGCTTGATTTTGCTAAAACACTTTCACAACTTGCGAACATTGTTTCATGCTACACATCCATAATTAGCTTCCAAAATATTAGATGTAAAATAGAGAAAATAAATAATACTTGATGGAAAAATGACAAATACTTTTAAACCTTTATTTACTTTTTGGACGCGTTGTATCTATCTATCTATCTATCTATATATGTATATATATATATATATATATATATATATATATATGTGTGTGTGTGTGTGTGTATCTGTGTGTGAGGACAATATATATATATATATTTATATTGTCCTAACACACATGCTCACACACCCACACATCCACACGCACACACACACACAAACACACACATTTATATATATATATATATATATATATATATATATATATATATATATATATATATATATATATAGTCTGTGTCTGTGTCTGTCTACTAGCAGCTCGCCTTCTGTTGAACGGTCGTAAAATACACACACAAATATATATATATATATATATGTATATATATATATATATATATATATATATATATATATATATATATATATATATATAAAGTGACCGTGTCTGTGTGTGTATATGTATGTGTGCGTATGCACATTTCCCTGCGAAATAACTCTGTCAATTTTCAGTCTACAGACTCGAAATTTGATAAACAGGATACTGAGATTTGGGAAATTCGTTTTCGGCCAGAAATTTTGTTAAATCTAAATATGATTAGTTTTCCCTGGTCGATTGGACAGATGCGCACAGACAACTGTTGATTTTAATCCTCCTCCAATTTTAAATAAAGATTCCTTGGACATTGATATGACTTTACTTGATTGGAGCTTGAAACAATCAATGGTAAGGGGGGGCAATAATAAGGGTCAAAGTTAAAAATATTGACCTCTGCGGTATCTACCAAATTACTCAGAAAATTTAGTTACGTGTTGGACGCGCTGCATCTATCTATCTATCTATCTATCTATATTTCTATCTCTCTCTCTCTCTCTCTATATATATATATATATATATATATATATATATATATGTGTGTGTGTGTGTGAGTTCAACGATTTTTCCTTTTAGAACTCTACCAAACTCCTCCGCCAATTTTGAGTCTAAACACTTAAAATGTTAGATATAGATTTCTTGGATATGGATCTAACTTAATAACTTGATTTGAGCTCAAAAGATTTAATGGTAAGAGGGCAATAATATGTGTCAAGATTTAAAAATGCTACCTCTACGGTGTCTACCAAATTACTCAGACAATTTCTGGTCTATACATATGAAATTTTTCATAAAGGGTATTCACAGGTAGGGCAAGCTTTTTAGTCCGTTTGGGTCGAACATTTTTAGTTACCAATATATAAATATATGTATGTATGTATGTTTGCATGTCTGCCTACAACTTTCCACAAAGGCGAAGGATTTAAGCAAGAGCAGTATTGTTTCGAAGTTCATTCATTCAGACGACAATTAGCGAAATAGATGGTTAAAAACATTAATATCTACACCTTCAACTGGGCACTTTTCTACCGGGGGTGTCGTTTTTTTCGCCGATATTTTAGAAAGTCATCCTCTTCTTTCGATTTTCTAGTTTTAATTAAAATCTACGTCACTTCCGGTATGGCGGTGGTCGTAACAGCAGAGACGTTAGGTTTTTCACCGTTATTTTCCTCCTTCAGGGTACGGGTTCGACTCTGCCTTCCTAGTATTACTTCTTTTTTTTTAGTTCAACACACATCCAAACACCTGGCAACGCCAGGCTGAAATACTAGTATATATATATATATATATATATATATATATATATATATATATATATATATATATATATATATATATATATATATGTATATATATATATATATATTGGTGCAAAAACAATGCCGTTTTTTGGGCGTTTAGCTTCGAGAGATCATAACTTTTTTCATAATAAACTGTATTCATCAAAATAAGAACCATTAGAAGTGGCACGTTTTTTGTCAACGAAAAACACGTTTATTTATCTTATTAACATAGAAATCTAGACTTCTGGAAGTGAGGAAGTCATTGAAGGCCGATAGCGAATTATCTCGGCTTTTGAAGCATTTCTTGCGCATGAAGTGATTGAGATGCTTGAAAAAGTGATAATCGGTGGTCGAGAGGTTCGGTGAATATGGCGCATAAGGCAGAGACTCGTAGCCCAATCCATACTGTTTTAGCAGGGTCAACTGAACAACATGCGTGCGAGGGATTTCATAGAGGAGAATTAGTGCGTTTATATTGACCAATTTCGGGTATATACGTTTGAGTTTCCGATGTCGGCAATACTTCGCCACCGTTATTCTTTCGCCCGGATTCAAGAAGCTGTGATGAGAGAAACCAGCCGCAGACCACCAAACTATCACCATAAAATTTTTTGGTGCAATTTTGGCTTCGGGAAGTTTTGTAGAGCTTCTCCAGCATCCAAGCACTCTGCCGAACGTCACCGGTTGTTGTAGAGAAACGTAGCAATCCACCCGAGAAATTGTTGCGCAGAAAAAGCGAAGAAGACCTCTGAAGAAAGCCAATTATCGTTCAATTCATGCGACACCCATTTATACAACTGTTTAAACTTCCCTATTTGCTTTAAATAGTGAAGCCTTGTTCACTGGTAAACTTCGAGTTCAACAGCAACTTACCGTGTGGTTTTTGCTAGGATCGGCTACAATTAAGTCGTCAGATGAACGTTATTAACCAGAGTTGGTCGGCCGCGACCGTCTCAATCTTCGAGCCTCTACTTGCTATTGCGCAATTTCTTGAACTACCGTTGTGCCATACGTTCGTTAGTTGTTCTTGGGCCAAACGCATTATTGATATCATGAGCTGTATCGGCAGCTTTTCGGTTTAGTTTAAACTGGAACAAAAAAATCGCGGAGATTTGAATTGTATCCATGCTTTCTAAAAGCCTTCAAAACATGAATGAAGAGATTAGGAACGGTAAGAAATAACAGGAATCGATAGAGCGAAAAATGCGCTTAAAAACGATATGTAACATAGCTATATATATATATATATATATATATATATATATATATATATATATATATATATATATATATATATATATATATACAAGTTAAAAACGCATTTCCTCCAAGGTATGAAAATTGTTACACAAAATGTTTTTATTATAGGCTTTAAAAATAAAGTTATTGCACTTTAAAAAATCATTGAATATTTTATATTTATATCATTAATTGCTAGATGAAAGATAATGTTTTTAAATTACAAAAAAATGTACATTACATAAAATAAATCCAAGGTAATTTTTTGATTCAATTTAAATTAATTGTTTATGGCTTACTTTGTAAAATTTATGAAAGTGCACTTTTAAGATAAACAAATTTCAAATTGAATATTGTATCTTTATTTTTAAGCTTTTAGTACAAACATTTTGTTTTACAATTTTCATTCCTTGGAAGACATTCTTTTCTAACTTGTATCCTATCTTTTTAAGATTATATCTTAAATCTCTCCTTCTGTCTATGCCAGTTTGTATTTCTCCTCTAACTACAACTCATTTTTGCAACCCCCTCTTTGTATTATTACAAATCTGAACATTCTCTCCATTTCAGTTTATATTTCTCCTCACACCACAACTCATTTGTTGCAACCCCCTCTTTATAATACAGGCCTTTATAATACAGGCTTTTAAAATTTAATAAGGAACATATTTCATATAGGTTTCATTAACAAATTTAGTTTAGTATATAACGAAAAAAATAGAGATGAAAATTTCAAAGGAATGTATAACTGGTTACGGTCAATAGTAGTCCTCGCCAGCGAAAGGTTTTGTTATTGATTGATATTCTATTATTATGGTTATTTAAAACATTTTGTGTCCTGTTCTTTCGCGCGAAGACTAATTAAGGAGTTAATTAAGGAATTATTTCTGAAATCATATATAAATGTTTGGTATGCGGGGAAACGATATTGTTTTTGCACTTACATAATATATATATATATATATATATATATTATACCTATATACATATATATTTTTACTGTATCACAGTGGGTGACCTTCTAGTACACACACACGCACACACAGGTATATACTCTGTCTTTATTTATAAATATCTATCTACATATATACACACATATATATTACATATATATATACATATATGCATATATATACACATATATATGTATACATATATATATATATATATATGTATGTATATATAATGTATAAATAAAAATTGGAATGTGATCTATAAATTTGAAATTTGGTAAATAACGTAACCAAGCATGTAGAAGCCGAAAACATGTCTGCTAAGGAGTCAACATTGAATTGTAACTTGAGGGCTATCCGATTTTTATATATTTGTACATGGTTTCAAGAGGTTGTGAACGTGGCAAAGTGATATATGTGTTTATCGTACGTTAATGACTTTTTTCGGGTTCGGTTTCAATAGAGTATTTTTTTTCTTTAAGTGAAATCTTTAGGGAAAAACATAATACTCGCATGCCCATTTGTCAATTCATTTCTCTTTGGACTTCTTTTAAATTTACGTTTTATACCCGACAACGTCTGGTACATCTTCTAGTATATATATAAATGTTAAAAGATGCCGTCATGCTTATACTTTGTTATTATAGGGATGTGACAACAGCATAGTCTGTTCATTGCTTTTATCTTCGAGTATACATCAGACACAGTTAGCCACAATTAATAAACCGAGGACCACATCATTCGATATAAAACCATATAAGATATCAATGGAAATTATATGCTGGTTCCCTTGCCCTAGTAATTACTCTTGCGTATATTCCTCTCTTGTCCAAACTTTAACTCTTTTTATTCCTTTTTTTGTTTCCAATTGTTTCTAGTTACTCGATTTGTTTTACGCGTTTTCAGTCTCGTGATTCTATATATGTTACTAGCATATAGTAACTTGTTCAGGTTGATAATATTGTCTGTTTAATCAATCGATGAGTCAAGTACCATCGTTCCTGGTCTTCATTAATATCGTCTAGTCACCATCTATACAAGTGACATTTTTATCGCTATTTGTCATATCTTTTATATTTGTTTACACATTAATCTCTAGTTGTCTCTCTATTTTTCTACAATTTCGAAATTCTTTCATTTCTTTGTACGAGTCAGCATATATTTTGTATGGTAATGTAATATTTCAGCAACTTGTACGTGTACATTTTTACGAAAGCTTATAAAGTCTATTTTATGTTTTGCCTTTTCCTATTAGTTGGTTCTGGTTTCCTATCTTATTTGATAATTTACAATTTAACCTATTTAATATATGATATAAATGGACATACGCAAGGTTGTGTTAACACACGGAAGCCACTGGGTTCCATTATATAATGTTCCAAGGAATGACCTGTTTATCGGTAGACAAAGATCTATGTCTTTACCTGACGAATTTGTTTTTGTTCGAAGATTATTATTCTTCTTTTACATAGAAAATGCAGTCAAAGCAGCTAATTCTACTGGATATGATCAAGGCCGCCAATCCCCCCCCGTATTCATCCCTGGGTCTGAAAACAGATTTTTACGAAAATCACTAGTCTAACTGAATCAACTATCAATAATTTCACTCACTATTTACTTGTGTCTAAACCTAAACGCAGATTGGGTATCAAAACGTAGATGATGTAAAGATAAAAGCTTGGTTTTAGATGCATTAACAGTAACAAGCCACCGGTTTCCCCATTGTACTACTTTCTCAAGATCAGAGATGAGAGAGAATCGGAGAGAACTTGGTCGTTTACGGTCGTAGATGTGCTACCATAAATAGTAGTGGCATCAGCATAAATGTCTACAAATGATGTAAGGATGTGGTTTGGAAGATTATTAATGTAGATCAGGAAGAGAGTTGGGCCCAGGATGGACCCCAGAGGAACGCCAGCATTAATATTGTGAGCTTCTGATTTCTGCCCATCAACCACTACTCTCATGAACCTATCAGAGAGCAATTATTTAATAACTGAGAAAGCATTTCCAGCTATACCGTAGCTTGTTACTAATTGTTAATATGTATTGTATAACATTGTACTTAGGCCCCGCCATACGCAGATTTCACCTTACAATGTCAACCTGGAACGGATTAATGCCGTATCTCGAGGTTCTAGTGTATTTTACTTTTTAATCATGCTATACAATATTATATATGATAATTGATTAGAATGTTGTAAATCTGCATATATTACAATATCATATTTGCGTGTATTTTAGGATTGGGCCGTGGCGGTGAACGCCGAAGACCCATTGTGATCACGATATAAAATTAATTACGGACACGAGAGAAATATCTAACTCAAACTTGTCAAAGAGAATATCAGAATAAAATAGATAAAGGAAACCCATTAACTTAAAAATAATTTAATATCAAGTAAAAAAGGGTATGAAAGAAAGAAATCATGACATGTAAAAAGGAAACACAAAAATGTTAAAATTGAATGCAAAAGTATAAACCGTATAGCTGAATCTGAACGCTGATTTTAAATAATCCAAGTAGAACACAACATTTCCTGCAGTGCTGTTATTATTTTCGCCAAAAATATCGACAAGGTTAATTGATCATTTAAATAGATAAACATAGTATAAAATATACCAAAGCCTAATGAAATATAAAAGAGGTATTGAAGTATTTAAAGTGACGAAAAAATAAATCATCTCTTGCTATATAATTTGGAAGTAGTACGCATGTATTAAAAAGATAAAATGTGTATGCAACACTTTCGTTAATAAACATTAGTTCTATAATTGTTGTTAAATCCATAACCTACTCAGGCAACGCGAAGCTAATGACTATTATCAGTACTTAGTTGTGATACCATCGACCATTGTGCAATCTTACATTACATAATGTTGTTTATATTTCGTTAAACAAAAGTTCAAAACTACAAAGAAAACGTTTACGATATTTTACTATATTGTAATATTTATTTTTGGAATCGTTTTCATCCAGAAACAGAAAAGTAATAGTTTTAGTAAAAATATAAACCATGGATTGGATAAGAATATGTCTGTCTGTCTGTCTGTCTGCCTGTCTCTCTCTCTTTCTCTCTCGCCTTTTATCTATCTATCTATATATATATATATATATATATATATATATATATATATATTTATATATATATATATATATATATACCCTTGAGAGGAGTTTTAACATTTAAAACTATATATAAAACAAACTTATTTTTTGTATTTTAAACATTCGCTGGAAAACTATTTATTCAGTAAGTAATTTAATCACTTACAATCGCTGCATAAACTTGATTTCTCGAATTCATAATAGTCCTAATGTTATTTAAGGGGTCATCAGTTGTCTACCATGAAGCACTAGTTCGGGAATAGTTTTTTTTTATTCAAACAGCCATTATTAAATGCAATGATGATAATTTGTTTTAAAATTCCTTTTGTATATTTTTTCAATTTTCCGTACAATCTTTTTGTATCAAAATCGAAAATATTGATGAAAGCATTCAGACATTCTGATGAGTCGTAGACGACGAAACACGTGTCAGTTGATAATTGCATTTTAAAAACAATATATATATATATATATATATATATATACATATATATGTATATATATATTTATATTATTATTATTATTATTATTATTATTATTATTATTATTATTATTATTATTATTATTATTACAGCAGATCGAAAATAAATGCAGGAAAATACTTCTCACACCTCATAACATTTCGCCATAAATTATTAGCACTATGTGTAAGAAGCATCTAAATTGACGCTTAAACGAATTCTAATACATATTGCACACTGTCTATCGTGGACCTTTCGTTTCAGGTTATGATCCCCAATAAATTAAGACTATCTAGTCATTTCTAATCTCATTCTTTATTGACGTGTAACTCCCACTTCTTCTTTTACGCTTTTTCTTTGTAGGCAAGTACCACTGATTATTTATTTGTCTGTTTACTAAAATTTATTGGCATTTGTAAAAAAAAGATTTATTTTTGTCTGGATCGTCTATATCATATATTCTGATGTTGGACTTTCTACAAAATGAACAAAATAGGTTGAAATGACATTAAGGCAGCACACCTTATGAAAGTAAATAGAACAGTAGGTCTGATAATATCTGACCACCGTATATATCGTATCCATATTATCCAGAGAATATATTTGTTTATGTCAATAAATCAGTGTTAAGTTCTTTTTCGATTGTTTGTTCGTTTTCGAAATAATCCCGCATCGATTTCCTTTTCACTGAAGACACCATCCGTGACTTTTACGCTTGCACAATGGTCTATTAAATCGCGGCTTGGTTGAAGCAATATCGCACGAGAGAGAAAGATTGACCACTGTCAATACACGTTAATGGGATAAAGACAAAGGAAAGTGTTTTTTTTTATTGATTGATGTCACCTTTTGATGCACCCATCGGGCAAATGACAGCCTCTGTCACCTCTGGGGATTAGCTAAATTGACGACGCAATTGTTTTAGCAACGACTATTGAAGAAAGTTACCGAAATACACAAAATAAAAACAAAAGAAAATGGGTTTATTCTTTTGTTTATTCAACGAGGATTAAATAAGGTGTGCGAATACTGGTATAAATATAAAACGAAACAATACGACTCTCTCTATCTCTTGATACACACAGGCACAAACAAGCATACACACTGAGACACTCACACAAGCACACTCATAGACACATACATATACAAGACACAATTACGCGCATACACCGAGGTCAAAATACGTTAAGCTTGGCCAGTACCAGGTGGGTGAACATTTCGGAAAGTAAGGCGTTGTATGTACAGCGGCGAGTGGTAGAAATTTCCCTACGCAATAATTCTGTCAATTTTAAGTCTACAGACTCGAAATTTTGTATACAACGTATGCAGATTTGGGAAAATCTTTGTAATCCATTTTCGGTCATAAATTTGACTGTTAAGGGTCAAAGTTCAATGATTTGACTTTTGAGACTTCTACCAAACTCCTCCGTCAATTTTTGGTCTTAACATTTGAAATTTTATATATAGGTTCCTTGGACATGGATCTAACTTAATTACTTGATTTGACCCTAAAACAAAAAACGTTAAGGGTAATAATAGGAGGCGAAGTTAAAAGAAAAAATTGACCTCTGCTGTTTCAACTAAATTACTCAGACAATTTCTAGTCTAAACATATGAAATTTTAAATAAAGTGTATTCAGAGATACGGCAAGCTTTTTAATCGGTTTGGGTCGAAAATTTTAAGTTTCCAATATACAAATGCGTGTATGTATGTATGTATGTTTGCATGTCTGCCTAAATCTTTCGACAGAGGCGACGGATTTTTACAAAGAGCAGTATCCTTTTGAAGTCCAACCTTTCAGACAACAAATATCGACAATTTGGCTAAACACATTAATATCTTAACCTTCAACTGGACAATTTTCTACAGAGGGGTTAGCTTTTTTCGCCGAGATTTTTAATGTCATCCTCTCCTTTCGATTTTCTAGCCTAAATTAAAACCTACATCACTTCCGGTTTGGTGTAACATCAAACACGTCAGGGTTTTTTCTAGTTCTTTTCTCCGTTCGCGGTACGGGTTTGAGTCTGCCTTCCTACAACCACTTTATTTTGCTCGACGCACACCTCTAAACACTCAGGCAACGTCGGGAACCCATGCTAGTATCTCTATACAAGTGAATGTGTCTGTCTGTCTATCTGTCTATCTGTGTGTGTCTGTGTGTCTGTTAAATATTTCCATATTTCTTTTAATAATATTTTTTTCTAATTTTTTTAAAGTTGTGCATAAATAAAACTCTTCGTACTAATGTTGAACTTGATAAAAAAAACGTACGTTTTTCGCATCCAACATAGTTTACGATTATTTTATTTGTATTTTTCATTTCAAGTTGGAATCGTTTCTAAACAAAACCGATATGTTTACTATTTAAACAATTTAAAGTTTTTTATACTGACAATTTAATTGCTCGTATATATATATATATATATATATATATATATATATATATATATATATATATATATATATATATATATGCTAGCATAGGTGCCGGATATTGCCCGGATGTTTTAGGTGTATGCTAAGCAAAAAATTAAAAAAAAACTGTCACGTTGTTTAACATTGACACCTATATTATTTATTGTTTGGGCTCAAATAAATTATTAAGTTAGATCCATGACCAATGAACCTATATCTAAAATTTCAAGTGTTTAGGCTCAAAATTGTCGGAGGAGTTTGGTAGAGTTCTTTAAGGTCAAATCGTTGAACTTTGGCCATTTACAGCAAAATTTCTAGCCGAAAACCAATCACATAGATTTCCCCAATAACCAGTACCCTTTATATCAAATTTCGAGTCAGTAGACTAAAAATTGACAGAGTTATTGCGTAGGGAAATGTACACACACACAGATAGACAGACAGACGGACGGACACGTTTACTTTTTTTTTAGATATACTAGCATTTCAGACCGACATTGCTCATGTGTTAGGAGGTGTATGCTGAGCAAAAAAAGGGGTAATTTTTTTTTAATTTGACCCCTATTATGCCCTCTAAATATTTATTGTGTTTTGCTCAAATCAAGTTATTAAGTTAGATCGATGTCCAAGAAACCTATATATAAAATTTCACGTGTTTAGACCCAAAATTGTCGGAGGAGTTTGGTAGAGTTCTCAAGGGTCAAATCGTTAAAGTTTGACCTTTTAGCAGCGAAATTTCTGGACGGAAACCAATCACATAGATTTTCCTAAATCTCAGTACCCTGTATATCAAATTTAGAGTCTGTAGATTAAAATTGACAGAGTTATTGCGTAGGGAAATGTACACATACACACAGTCTCACAGAGAGACACTCAGACTCATACACACGTTCAGTTTTATAGATATACTAACATTTCAGCCCGGTGTCACCCCGGTGTTTGGACGTGTATGTTGACCAAAAACAAAAATAAAAGGGTACATTTTTTAAAAATTTCACCCCTATTATGACCCCTTAATATTTATTGTTTTCTGCTCATATCAAGTTATAAAGTAACATTCATGTTCAAGGAACATATATCTAAAATTTCAAGTGTGTAGACTGAAACTTCTCGGAGGAGTTTGGTAGAGTTCTCAAAAGTGAAACCGTTGAACTTTGACCCCTTACCAGCGAAATATCTGGCCGAAAACCGATCACATCGATTTTCGCAAATATCAGTACCCGGTATATAAAATTTAGAGTCTGTAGACTAAAATTGGCAGAGTTATTGCGTATGGAAATGTACACAGACATACAGATACACAGACAAACATACACTTTCACTTTTATAGATATACTACCATTTGAGTCTGTCGTTACCCGAGTGTTTGGATGTGTATGTTGAGCAAACAAAAACAAAAAAACAAAAAAAAACCTGTGTAGTAGGAAGGATGGCTGTAACCTGATTTGCGAAGGAGGAAAAGAACGGGAATTAAACCTGTCGTCTTTGCTGGTACGACCACCGCAGACTTGAAATAACATGTTTAACTTAACATCAGGGGTCTACGTTCCAACCTTCCAGAGGTTGAAACACAATTACAGACGAAACCGGACATATTCTTTCTAAGTGAAACTGGCATAGGGCCAACCACTTCTCTAGATGAATTCATAATTAACAGATAGTCCAACTTAACATTTAAATCTGACCCCCAAGATCGCCATGGACATGGAATATGTGCCTATATCAAAGATGGCTTTCCATGTGGTAGGGATATCTCGAGAGAAAACCCTAATTTACCTTATAAGTGTTTTTGGGTTGCACTAGCTTACACCACTGCATTTATATTTGCCCTCTATCGCCCCCCCACAACAGTGGGGTTACTATCTTTAAGAGCATATCTGAGAAAATTGACCACATCCTATCTGCTCATCCTTCAGTGTCCATAATGTGGAATGGCTGACTCACTCAAATAAAACCGATGACGAGGGGAAGTTTTGTCATGATTTTGCCATTGCCTATGACCTCACACAGACTGTTCACGAACCAACCCGTGTGCCCGATACTACCAGTCAATATACAATCCCTCTAGACTTTTTCCTCACTGAGCTATGTTCATGTTTCGTTCTATCGTCTCTGGGATCCTCTGACCACTCTGTTGTAGCAGTTAAGATAAAAATGAAATGTAATAAGTCTTCAGACGTACCTCTCCACTGTACTGTATATCCATAGTCTATGGCTGACTGGGATAGCTTCCGTACATTCATATCTGATCTACCTATGCATTCCATGTTTTAAAAGGAGTTGTTCTCTATAGTATCAGACCTGGCCTAATGGTTAATTATAGGCATAGACCGATTCATACCATCTAAAAAATTCCAACAAAAACGTTACAGCCAGCCATGGTTCTTCCCCTGAATGTGCTGCTACCATCGCGCACATAAATCACTTTTTCCATAGCTACCAACGTAATAGATGTACTGAGACTAAAGCTGCTTTCAGGACTGTCATCAACCACTGTAAAAGAGTTATACAACATGCAAGAGATCTATATGCTCAGTCTGTTAAATACAAAGTAGCTGAGCAGCGGCTTGGTTCCCACCAATTCTGGCAAATAGCAAACATGATCTTGAACAGAAGTGTGCGTTATATCCCAACTATCATCAATGGACCTGAGGTCATCTCATCATCATCAGAGAAGGCCAGACTATTTGCCAAGAAATGTACCGCTCATTCTACCCTATGAGACAATGACCATCAACTCCCTGTATTTGCTCTTATAACAGACAACACTCTATGCAACATAAAAATATCTGTGCGTGAGGTCGCCAAGCTAATCAAGAACCTTGATTCCAGTAAAGCAACAGGGCCTGATAGCATTCCGGTTATAGTGCTGAAAAAGCTCCAACTAGAACTTGCCCCCATACTTACAAAGCTGGTTAAGCGTTGCCTTAAGGAGAAGTGCTTTCCAATACCCTGGAAAACCTTATCAGTATGGCTTGTATTTAAGAATTCAGGTGATAAGTCATCTCCCTCTCAGTACAGACTAATAAGCCTCTTGTGTGTCATGAGTAAGTTATTGGAATCCATATTAAATAAAGAAGTAGTCAACCATTTCGACAGAAACAACTTTCTTAGTGCATGCAATATGGTTTCTTCTCTGCAAGATCTACAGCAGATGTGCTAACAGTTATATCACATAGGATAAGTGAATCTCTTGACAAAGGTTTCCTTTCCGGGGCAATTGCTCTTGACATATCGAAGGCCTTCGATAGGGTATTGCATATGGGCCTACTTCACAAGATTTCCAGCTACAGTATTACTGGTAATGTTTTCTCAATCATTAAATCATTTCTCTCCGTTAGGTTCATCAGAGTAGTGGTTGATGGGCAGAAATCAGAGGTCCACAGTATTAATGCTGGAGTCCCTAAGGGGTCAATCCTGGCTCAAACTCTCTTCCTGATCTACATCAACGATCTCCCAAAACACATACTTAAATCATTCGTTGACACCTATGATGATGAAACGACCATCTATGGCAACACATCAAAGGCCGTAAATCACAAAATTCTCTCTGATTCTCTCTCCTCTGATCTTGAGCACGTGGTACAATGGGGGAAAGGTGCCTGGTCACTTTTAATGCATCCAAAACCAAGCTCCTATCTTTACATCATCAACGCTGATCCCCATCTGGCATCAATTGAAATGGATGGTTCTCGTCTAGAGGGAGACGCCATGTTTTGACAAGCTTCTGGGTTTGACCTTTACTCCTGATCTGAAATGAAACACGTACATCAAATCTGTTGCCAGAGACTGGGAAAATGGTAGGATCCTTCTACCTCTCCAGAAGATATCTCACTACTGATGGAATTCTCTATCTGTATAAAAGCCAAGTACGTCCTAGGATGGATTAATGCTACCACATCTGGGCAGGGGCTGCTAAAATAGCTTATCCTGCCTTGACAGAGTACAAAATAGACTTCGTGGCTTAGTGGGGAATGCCTTTTTCTCTTCCCTGCAACCTCTCTCCCACAGAAGAGACGTTGCGAACCTGTTTTTGTTTTATCGGTATTTCCATGGAAGGTGCCTGTCTGAACTCCAATCTCTCGTTCCCCATCGCCAATCTTTCACGAGAAACACCCGTCTTGCTGAACCTACTGTCAATAATTTTCCTCATTCTTTATCTGTGCCTAAATCCAAGCGTAGATTCCGTGAGCAAAACTTCTTTCTTAGAACTGCACGCCAGTGGAACTCCCTGCCGCTTGCCTGTTTCCCCACCTGACTACAACTTGGACTTCTTCAAGTCCAACATAAACAAACTCCTGACAAACCGCCCCCTTAAGTAAGACACTCTATCAATTCCCCCAGTAATAATGATTACTACAATACTATCTCATTGATTACTGTACACGTAATAACCCTTCTCCCTGAGTGACCTTCGGGCCTTGATTAGTAGTGACCCGCATGTAAAAATAAAAAAAAGTCTAGACAATCGAATGGAGAAGATAACTTTCAAAAATATCGGCGAAATAAGCGCCCCCCCCCCTGTGGAAAAGTGCTTAGCTGAAGGTGAAGCATTAATGTTTTAGCCAATTTTTCTATGTTTGTCATATGAAAGGTCGACCTTTAAAACGATCTGACCTTGGTAAAATCAGTCGCCTTTGTCGAAAATTTGATGGCACACACGAAAACATACATACATACATACATACATTTATATATTGGTAACTAAAAATTTTCGATCAAAACCGATAAAAATACTTGCCCTATCTGTGAATATCGTTTATGTAAACTTTCAAATATTTAGACGTGAAAGTGTCTTAGTAATTTGGTAGATACTGCAGAAGCCAATTCTTTTTTAATTTGTCCCCTATTATGACCCCTTAAATTTATTTTCAGGCTCAAATAAAGTTATTAAGTTAGATCCATGTCCAAGGAATCTATATCTAAAATCTGTAGAAAATTGTACAGTTGAAGGTGAAGATATTAATGTTTGTAGCCAATTTTTCGATATTTGTCGTCTGAAAGGTTGAAGTTCAAAACGATACTGGTCCTGGTAAAAGTGCGTCGCCTCTGTCGAAAGTTTTTGGCAGACATGCAGACATACATACATACGGACAGACACCCACATTTGTATATTGGTAACTAAAAATTTTCGACCAAACCGATTAAAAAGCTTACCCTATCTCTGAATACCCCTTATTAAAAATTTCAATGTTTAGACAAGAAATTGTCTGAGTAATTTAGTAGAAACCGGCGGAGGAGTTTGGTAGGCAGACACACATACACACAAACACGTTTACTTTTATAGATATAATAATATGGGTGCCATGCGTCGCCCGGGTATTAGGAATTGTATGTTGAGCAAAGAAAAGGGTCATTTTTTTTAAATTTTACCCCTATTATGACCCCTTTAAATTTATTGTTTTGGGCTCAAATCAATTATAAAGTTAGATCCATGTCCAAGAAACGTTTATTTAAAATTTCAAGTGTTTAGACTAAAAATTGTTGGAGGAGTTTGGTAAAGTTCTCGATAGTGAAATTGTTAAATTTTGACCCCTTTAACAGCAAAATTTCTGGCCGAAAACCAATCACACCGATTTTTCCAAATCTCAGTACACTTTATATTAAATTTCTAGTCTGTAGATTTAAAATTGACAAAGTTATTGCGTAGGGAAATGTACACAGGTAGACAGATACACAGACACACAGACACACAGAATCGTTCACTTTTATATATATATATGTATATATATATATATTTATATATATATAGATAGATAGATTTGTTTAACTAATATATATACGTATGCATAAATATATATATGGAAACAATTTTGTGTTTACTATGAACTATTTTCGCAAATATTATGCAAGTATAAATCATGTAGATAGTCGCCATAAATATAATTACAGGAAATAGTTCACTAAAGATGATTATCCCATTAAAAAACCAAAGCAACTAATATGGAATTAATTAAATTGAATGCTTAAAAGAATATGCAAATTAGCTACATAGTTTGCTAGTGAATGCAACTCTACAACCAAGATATAAGAAAATGTATATATTTTTAAAGAAATAGAAAAGAGGGGTTTTAATATGAATATCGATACACACAAAAGAAAACTGAATTCATAGGAATATAGATAGAATTCATAGAAAATATATATATATATATGTATATATATATGTGTATATATATATATATATATATATATTATTTTATTACTGTAATAAAAAAAATAAAAATATATGTTTGCTCTCCAATATTATTGATCACTTTCTTCAGGTTTTTACGAATTACCATTTTTGCTATATGTATTACTTAGATCAGCTTGGCCAGTTAGTTGAACCGTGCTAATGAATCGAAACACTTATCAACACATCACATGTAACTGTTTTTCTAACTGGAAATAAAAAAAAAATCGTTCTATAAGTAACTCTTACTAAAGACAATAGGCAGTTACTCCCAATGCATTTTTTAATGTCTTTACGATTCAAACTACTTTTAAGTCTTTTTTTTCTTTCATTAGATTCCGTTATAAGTTTCAAGACGTTTGAATTCCTTGCAAATGATTATTAATAATTTGAACATGATGCAAAGAATAGAATTGTGTGCCTGTTAAAAATAGGCAACGTTAAACACATAAAACTACATATTTGCGGGAAATTTACCTGCGATATGTGTTTTCAACATACTGGAAAACGTATAAATAACGCCATTTAAAAGGAAAAAGGTTTAGGGGAAAAATTAGTAAAAAGTTACCAAAATTTTATTTAAACATTTTTTTGATTTGAACTTAAATAATTATAATAATAAAATGTAACATTTATAATAAAATATGCGTATTAGCTATTCTCATCAAACATCGGGGGTGTCAGTAATTATCTTACATCAAACATAAGAATATAATTGTTATAAAATATTTATGTTTTTTTATAGATTCAAAATACATTCTTGATTCATTTACGTAACGATTAAAATAAGATATTTGCGTCATGTTTATACATAACTTCTACATACTCACTATTCTATAGCGAGCTATACTATATTACTGACTAAACGGATCACGGTTTTCTCGTCCATTGTATATATATATATATATATATATATATATATATATATATATATATGTATATGTGGGTGTGATGTGCGTGTGTGAATATATATATATATACATATAAACATATGAATAGTATACATATATCATTAATATACAATGTGCATTCGTTTTTCCGACCAAAAAAAACATCTTTTCTCCGTGACATTGGAAATCAGGCTACAGTTCAAATGAGCACTTTCTTACAACCAATGTATTGCTAACTGAATACGGTCGTTCATTAAATTTTTCGATCATGGCAAACGTTAACACACAAAAGTATCCAAGTTGGCAATTTATACATATATGTTTTATACGCAATAAATATGAACAAATGCATATTCTTTGATACAGAAATAGTTACGTTTTTTTCAGAAATCGATCACAACATATTTTTTATAATCTTGAATTCTAGATAGCAGTAAGTGAGGAAATTTATTGAAAAGTAAATACAATATTTTCTTTAAGATTTATATTACATATACTTCATCTATTTATTAATGTTTCTTCTACGACTATATATATATATACATTTATATATATTTGTATATATATATATATTACAAAGCTTTGTTGAAATGCAAATGCATACATCTTTTTTTTCTGTAACTTTTGTTTATTTCATCCTGGATGTCTTTATTATAGCCGTTTCGTTAATGGGATGGCAATTTTATAATTTTATGTGTTCATAAACATTTTCTCTTCTCACCAACTCATCAGATGTTGTTTCCACTTGCTGTTATCAATAAAAGGTCATTTTGTACATGATAAACCTGCCGTTCGATGAAAAGAAATTTCATCCCCACGTTGTTTAAAGTTGGCCATTTTGGTTTCCTGCTAAGTAAAATTAATGTTTTAAGCCTCAATTTTGTATTTTTATTTTTTGTTTTAATTTCTGTTTTAACAAAATTTCCAAAATAACCATATATATATATATATATACATATATATATATATATATATATATATAATACTACCACACATGTATATATATATATTTATATGTATAGAGTGAAAGGAAATGTTAGAAAAAGAATAATATGTTTATCATGTTTTTGTCTTTATTTGCAGACTTCCTCATAATGATATTTGAAGAAATACTCGCGCAATATTTGAAAATATAATTGCTGTGCTTGTGGTGTGACGTCAAATGGGTAGTTTTGTTCTCTTTCCGAACGAAAAAGCCGTAAGCAAGATGTTAGTTTATAAGAAGAAACATTCGTATCATTTCATATACAAATCTAACTGTTTATATTTTACGACTATATCCAAAAAATAAAACAGAAAAAAACTTATATCTTTTAAAATGCTATTGGTATATTATTTCCATAATTCCATATAACACACACACACACACACACACACACACACACACACACACCCACACACTAACGCACACACACATATATATTTATAAATGAAAATCATGGAAATAATATTCGTCTGTAATTGAGGGATAAAAAGTGCAAACCAAAGTTATGTTTATAACGTTTCCTTTTCTTTCAAGACATCCTCGAGATGAATAATTTGAGGAAAAATATCTTAGTATTATATTTTAAAATATACGTGTTGTGGTTCCAATATAAACAGAATGTCGTTGTTCGATGTCAGAACGAAAAATGAAGCTACATATAAATGTATATAAAGCCGTGTGATATTAAATGACTGCGTTCATTACACACCGTATACACAAATATATTTGTTGTTATTTTAAAATTTATAATGGTTATATGACGTAAAAAAATCTCACCCAGTCTTTGGCACAAGGCGTTGTACACATTTTATGCTTACACCTTTTTCGTTTGAAATAGAACAACAACAGAGATGTCACATTACGAACACAAGTATTTTTTTTACTAGTATTTTGTTTACTTCAAATGAATATAAATAAGAAACGTTGATTAAAAATATAATTTTGTTCCTTTGCCAACAGTTCACATACACACATATTTTTTTTCAATCATATAAGATATCATCAGGCAAAAAAAATTAAGGTAAAAAAACTGAAAAGGTTTACCACCTTTTCAAATTTTGAAACGAGAAAGTTCGCCATGTGTGGCGATGGGCGAAATTTAAGTTCTTATGATTATATGTTAATTTTGAAGATTCAGTTTTCATTAAGAGGAGGGGTAGTTTAACGTCAAGGAATGAGTAAGGAGAGTGTAATATAGTAATACAGATGTGGGGTGTGAGGACAGTGGAGGGGGATGGAGCAAGGTTGCTATGGTTACCGGTGGAGCCCGATTATGCGAATCACATTTCAGCTAATTTAGGGGTGTTTCAGCTATGGCAAAATCTAAGTAAATGTTGGAAAATCCCTCCATGGGATTAATAGACTATCTCATGACGTAATTTCCTCTAGTGACGTCATTTCCAGTAACGAGTACCGGTGGCGGGAGTCGGAGATTTGCAGGCGGTCAAGGAGGTCGTCTGCAAATGCCACAGTTGAGGAATGGTATTGCTCAACCTGTTTTTGCCTGTAATATATGTGAATACATGTTTGTTCCTAAAACTCCTGTGTTCCTTCGTTCTTATTACCATTTAACCTAATAGGAATTGGCGACGTCGAATTCGACTTTCACTCGAGTTAACTAAAAAAAAAAAAAATAAATAAATACTTCAAAAGAACTTCGGATTTCCAAGCTAAGAATTCGGCTGGCAATTACGTTCTATAAACAACAACAAGAAAAGTAAACGAACACATGACAAAGTTATCGACTCAATTGTAAGTTAAGTTAACTGTAAGTTAAGCAATACCATCGAATAGGCAAGCGGAACGCTTCGTGGACACTCTTAAAAGAGCGCTGCAGAAGGCTCAAGGGACACCAACAGATGAAGCACTTCAGCAATCTCTACAAGTGTATAGGATTACACCCAGCCCGAACACACCAACAGCAGCTTCACTTGCAGAAAGGATGTTTGCGCGGAAAGTGAGACTCGTTTTTACAAGCTCTTGCCCAAACAGTCAAGACAACTAGTGATCACTTTTGTACCCAATAAATGTTTCATATAAGGTGAAAGAGTGATTTTCAAAAGCTATAAAAAAAACACAACATTCTGGGAGGTGGGTACAATTACTAAGAAAATCGGTAACATGGTATATATCATCCACGAACCACGATAAACTGGTCCTGACGGTATTTCAATTATAGTGTTGAAACAGCTTCAACCAGAACTTGCCCCTCTACTTACAAAACTATTTAACCGTTGCCTATAGGATAAGTGCTTCTCAACACCCTGAAAAACTTCATCAGTATGCCTTGTATTTAAGAACTCATGTGATAAGTCATCTCCCTCTCAGTACAGACCAATTCGTCTGCTGTGTGTCATGAATACGTTGATGGAATCCATATTAAATTAAGAAGTAGTCAACCACCTCAACAGAAATATTTTTCTGAGTGATATGCAATATGGTTTCCGTCTGGGAGATCAACAGTAGTTGAGCTATCGGTTATATTTCATAGGTTAGTGAATCTCTCGACAAAGGCTTCGTTTCTATGGCAATTACTCTTGACATATCAAAAGCCGTCGATAAGTTATGGCACAAAGGCCTACTTCACAAGATTTCCAGCTACGGTATACCTGGACATGTTTTCTCAATTAATAAATCCTTTCTCTCTGAAAGGCTCATAATAGTAGTTGTTGATGTGCAGAAATCAGAGGTCCAGAGTATTAATGCCGAAGTCCCTTAGGTGTCCATACTAGGCCCAACTCTCTTCCTGATCTACATAAATGATCTCTACAAACACATACTTTAATAATCGTTGGCATCTATGCTGATGACAGGGCCATCTATGGAAAGACATCGACGCCCGTCTAGTTGAAACCACTCTTTTTTGTGGTTAAATAAATACGTAGATTCCATGAACAAAACTTCTTTCTTAAAAGTGCACGCCTGTGGAACTCTCTTCCGTTTGGCCGTTTCCCACATGACTACAGCTTGGATGTATTCAAGTCCAAGATAAACAAATTCCTGATGAACCGCCCGCTTACGTAAGACATTATGAAATATGCATTATTAACGATTACCGCGATATTATCCCATTGATTGTTGTACACGTAATAACCCTTATCCCCGAGTGGCTTCCGAGCCTTTATAAGGCGGGATTACCATGTCAAAAAATATATATATACCCCCAAACGTCAGCAGAATAAACTAAGATGTCGATCAATTAAAACTAGCGACTGTCAACCATTAGGAGATGAACCGATAGACACTGTCTTCGAAACTTTTGACCTTGAACCTCCTCAACCAACATCTGAACTAGGGGGTCATTTCCTAAGGGAAAGTTTACCGAGGCAGTGATGGTAAACTCTAAAAGGAAGAAGCACTGGCAGCTTTTACGAACAAAAAGCTTGGGAGGGTGTGTTGGAGACGCCCCTCCATGGGAATAATGGACTATCTCATGACGTCTCTTTCTCTTGTGACGTAACTTCCGGTAATAAGTTCGGTGCCGGGAGTCAGAGATTGGCACGCGTCCAAGGAGGTCATGTGCAAATGCTCACAGTTGAGGAATGGTATTGCTCAACCTGCTTTGGCCAGTAATATATGTGAATACATGCTCGTTCCTAAAAAGCCTGTGTTCCTTTGTTCTTATTACCATGTGACCACATAATACTAAATTGGGGTCAACTGGTCAGTTGATAAGGATTTGATAGTTTTAGCTCAGTTTTTTTTGTATTTTTTTAAATTCTTCTGATTTATGCTTATTGGTTTGAAATTTAACTTTGATTTTTTCTACTATTATCATGTTGTATATTTAATCTCTCTCTCTCTCTCTCTCTATATATATATATATATATATATATATATATATATATATATATATATATATCCAAAAAAAGTAATAAAAATTCAGCATACCAATGTATAATAAACACTTACAAGCCTCCACCCCTTGGAAAAACTTCAAACTAACGAAAATCGCCATTTTTACACATTTGAAGATAATTTCTGACGAGGACGCATCAGACCGTCTGAAACGTACGTAAACGATTTCAATGACTTAAAACCATTATTACAATGATCCAAACATAATTCTCAATGAAAAACCAAGACACGGAATAATAAAATAATGTTAAAAAATACACATTGTTTGTGACTACTCCCTTATTTAAATATACATCTTTCTTTCGTTCGAATTTATTAACCCATTATATATATATATATATATATATATATATATATATGCATTGATGTTAAAGCTTATAATTGTGGAAATATTACCTCTTTATTTATTTTGTTTCCTCATGTGCACATACATACATGAACGAGTACACGAAAATGAGTAATAGCTACTATACACTCATACATTCGCAGAGGGACATATACGCGTAGATAAATGTATATGGAAGAAACCCAAATATAGTCTTCAAGAAACTTCTTCTTCTTCTTAGTAAGGTTATAGAACTGCCTTATATATCTACTAGTTTAATTAAATCAATTATTAATGTGTGTTTTGATTTTATTCTGGTTTGTACGTTAATAGGTTAAAATATTAAAGCTTATTGAATGATGCTAGTTTTAGCCTTTGTATGTTTAGGTGCCTATCCCATAGCGGTATATATATATATATATATATATATATATATATATATATATATATATATATATATATATATATATATATTTATATATATTTATATATATATATATATAAATATTGAGTAAGTCTAATACCTTAAGTTTATTGAGCTTTTACATCTGGCTGAGATAATCTTATAAATATAAATTCTTTAATATTTATAATATACTTTAATTTTATTATATTGGATCATTTTGGTAAAATTAATTGTAATATTTATTTTATATATATATATATATATATATATATATATATATATATATATATATATATATATATACATATACATAGGAATTTACATATATCATGTGTTAGCAAGACCATTAATCAACCTTTATATTTTTGTGTACTTTATTATTTCATAATTTTTTTATTCCTTATAATTTTTACCAATGTGTATTATTGTATATGGATATTTTATAATAGTCTCGTAATGTAGATTATTTTTAAAGGTTTTCTCGATAAACCAAATGTACGGTTGAGGGCTTATTGTGATTTCTACTCTTCTCATGGTCATTTCTGGAAGTTATAAAGTGTTTTATTTAAGAAACTTAATTTATGTCATTTTAATTTATTTTTTTATGTAAGTTGGGGGTAGGGGTACATTAAACTGTAAGGGAAATTCTAAATTCGTATAGTGCTAAGTAAGGTAAATTAAGGAGTTTTGGGGGAAATCCTCGAATTTGGGTATTTAGTTTATAGGTGGTGTTATGTAATTTGTATTTTTTAGTTGTTGGTGGTGAGTTTAGTTAATTAAGGTGTTAGGCTAGATGAGTGCATTGGGTAGGTGCTTGAAGCAGCACAAGGGGATTAGTATATATATATTAAGACCAACAATGTTCTCACAGAAAAGTCAGGCGTTAGTAAGTAGGTAGACATACACATGGATATGCAATTATTTGAACAGGCATTAAAAATAAAACGTATAAAAGGTATAAAGACAGGTTCAGATATACAGATATAATAATGCATACACATATTAAATTAACAATACCCCACAAACATGCATACCCATTGATGCTTAAGGAAAACAAATAGTGGACGTGTGTACTTACAATTATATAGATTATCTTTTGTATGGTGGATGGGGTAAGGTTAAGGGGTTATATAGGGATTACTAAGAGAATGTTCTTTGTAATGTGCAGTTTATAGAGGTTTCTAATCTTTTGTTGAGTAACTTATCATTGCCCATTAATTGTACGATAAATAATTTTTCGAGAAGGCAGAGGTAACATGGAGAGCTAAGTGAGGAACATGTTTTTGCTTTTTTTAGAATATTCCATTTAATGGTTGGTGTTAAGTTTTTTCAATGAATTCTTCATAATAAGCTGAAAGTGGTGTAGTAATTTTACTGTTGATGTTTTCAAATGAACTTTTGTGACCTCTAAACCGTCCCTTTAATGTATTTCCAGTCATACTGATACAGCATTTACAATTATTTGGGTTTTCCTTTTGTGGAGATTTTTGCACTTCATACCACTGATGCCACTAAGAAATATCCATAGATTAATTTTATTTTTTTAATTGAATATTTTATTGAGCATATATTGGGTAGGAAGTATTGTTTTATTAGGTTAAGGAAGTTTTTTCCTAGGTTAGTTTTGATATTTAAGTTGAGCAGGGGTGTGAACCATATAACTTTCCAAGTTCTCTTATTATTGGATGTTTTAGTGTTAAGTGTAGGCTGGATATATTCTAGTTTTGCATTTTTGTATGCGCTGTCTTTGTGTGTTTTATCGTAGAACGGTTTGTGAATGTCTGCATTTTACAGAATTGCAACTTATTCTCTTGCTAATAGACTTAGGGATGGGTTTAATTATAGATTTTGGATAGTTGAATTTGCGTTTATGTATATGGGTTCGGTGTTATCTTTTTTATAGCGGGCGTATATTTTGTTTTTTAATCTAGAGTTACGTCTAGGAAATTAACCGTTCTGGTATTTTAAACTATTTCGATTTTTAAGTTTCTTTATCTAAATTAATTGACGATTATCTTTTTCCTTTTTTCACATTTAGGTCCGTTCGAGATTTTTTTACGACTTTAAGCCTATCATCTCTATATAAGCCTATGTTATCGATTTCAATATCTTTAGTTTAATTATGCAAAATATATAATCCTACTAGGTCGGTCATCTCGGCAGAATCCAAAAAACTATAGAAACGTCAAAAAGGCCAACCTGATCTTTTTTAATCCATTGATCACCGTTGCCAGTAGCACAGTTGTTCTACATTTATTTATAATTTCCATTTCATCCTTTGATATATCCGAGGAAAGGGTTGAAAATTCTAAAACCTCCTCGAAGAGTTCTTTGGTGATTGAGGGGTAATAACTTTCAATGTCGAATTGGATAAAGGAGTAATTCTCTTTGTTTTCAATGTTTGAGAACGATTTTATCGTATCAGCTATATTAATCCATAGGTTAATTTATAGGTTATTTGGATTCGTTCATTTGTTCTTTCGATGATTCTGTCACTGATTTTGCCTATTTCTGTTTGGGTAGGGTTTATTAATCTCGTCTAGGTTATTGTGGGAAGTTAGGTTTATGATCCTTTAATAGTATGTAGGCTTCTTTTTCACGCAGCTTATTTACTCTTTTGCTAATATCTATTCTGTCGGTTATTTCTTGATATCAGAGTTTATTTCCCCGACGATATGCCGATTAGATTTTTTATAGTTTGTTGTGATCTTTTGTTTAAGTAATTTTTATATTCAGGTTTTTCTAATTTGTAAAAGTTATCAGATTTATCAGCTTTCCCAAAGATGTGCTTGGATTTGGTAATTTTGTTGCCTGTTTGGTCCAGTTGTTTTAGAAGTGACTGTTGCTTTTATGAAAAGTTATTCTGTTAGTCTTGTTCATTAAACTGTTTTTCGAAGTCTTCTAGCTGTTCGACAATGGGGCTCTTTCCTGGCTTTTAAATCCGAAAAGGTTTTGATTGTTTTCGTTTTCATTTGAACATGGCGAACTTTCTCTTTTCAAAATTTGAGAATTTCAGTTTTTATTCCTGAATTTTTCTAGCCTGATGATATCTAATATGATTGAAATAGTCTACACATCGGAGCAGAATATGACTGTATTTACATGGAAAATAATACACACATACACACACACACATATATATATACATATATATATATATATATATATATATATATATATATATATATATATATATGACTTGCTCTCTTATCATTGAGTCCTATAAACGACCCTTTTTTTAAATAAATTATTTTCAATCTTTGGATACCTTCCCCCCGAAAACTATATATATATATATATATATATATATATGATAGCAAAGCTTCAAGCAAATTTCCACACTTTTATCAATATATATATATATATATATATATATATATATATATATATATATATATATGCAGATAGATAGATAGATAGATAGATTTATAGATAGATCGATAGATACATATAAGAATACCTACTCCATGTATACGCTTAAGAAAACCAAATATTTCATGAATTATCAAAATGAAATCCCTAAAACCTACTTAAATATAAAACCGAAAATAATCGTGCTGTGCCGCAACGAAACCGCCTATAGAGTCGCATGGTTTATCACGACTTTGAAATTTGTGTGACCCGGCATGTAATGATCCTCCAAATGTTCGTGCCACTGAATTAAAACGATTTGTTTAATCTTGAACTCCCTCTATATGTAGAATACGTGCGATTTATTATCTTTCCATGTGTTTTAAGGAGACTATTAGAAATGTTCCATTTATAACATGTTAGAATTTAATCTAAAAGTGAAATTGATCTTACATGCTTTTATAAAGTGACATTATTAAACCCGCAATATTTATCCTGTATATGAATGTATTACATAAAATGTATGTAAGGATGTTTTCAACGTAAAAACATAGTGAATATGATAAGTAATTTCCGTTTAATTTTAACAGTGCAATATAAAAATTATTACAAAATTTTTATTAAAAATTAATTATTTTTCATTGTTACATATATAAATCAAGTTTGGCTATTAAAATACGGAAACTTCTGTTCATAAACTTATAAAGTTTTACAAACGGTATTCATTAAATATTTATGTTTAGGTTAATTTTGTAAAAAAGCTATATATATTTAAACCATATCAAAATTCACTATTCTACTTTGATTAATACGCTATAATTTTAAATGATCAGTCATTTTGAAATTATGAAGTGTATATATATATATATATATATATATATATATATATATATATATATATATATATATATATATACTAGTAGTTCAGCCTGGTTTTGCTCGGGCCATATGCACTGTTAATAAATTTATGTGCATATATATATATATATATATATATATATATATATATATATAAATATATATACTAAAAGTTTGACTCATGTACAGGTGAACTACATCTAAAATTTTAATGTGTAGACCTAAATGAACGGAGAAGTTCAGTAGAGTCTGCAAAGGTCAAGTCTTTCAAATTTGACCTTTTGGCAGGAAAATCATCGCCCAAAAACTGGTTAAAAAGGTTGCTGCATGTCTGAGTACGTTTTTGTAAAAGTTCAAATCTTTAGACTCAAAGTTGGCTGAATAGTTTGCTAGAGAATGCAAAAGTTAAATATTTTATACTTTGTATCTTGGCAGCCACATTTGTAGCTAAAAACCGATTAAAAGCATTGTCCTATATTTGCATACACGTTATGGATAATTTCAAATGTTGAGACCAAAAATTGACTGAGTTATTTGGAGGAGACCGCAGAGGTAATTTTTTTTTAACTTTATACTAATTTTGACCCTTTTAACATTTATCGCTTTTGCATTCAAACTCAATTAACAACTTTGATCCATGTCCAAGTAAACTACACCTAGATTTCAAGTTTTTACAAGCAAAATTGGCGGAGGAGTTTGGTAGAGTTTTAAAGGGCAAATAGTTGAACTTAGACAACCTGATAGTAAACTTTCTGGTTGAAAACCGATTATAGAGTTTCCCAAATCTCAATACACCTTATGTTAAGTTTCCAGTCTTTAGACTGAAAATTGGCAGAGTAGTTTAGCAGGGGAATGTACACACACAAATACACACATGCACTTTCACTTATATATATATATATATATATATATGTATATATATATATATATGTGTGTATGTGTGTGTGTGTCTATGTGTGTGCGTGTTTATATATAATTACTGCTTATATTATTTTATTTAATTATGGGCAGCAGTTTAATCATATTAATAGCATAACTGGTATGTGTGCCTGACTGGGTGCATGTGTGTCTATTATTCATATATAAAAATTTTAATGAAAATTAATCACTTTTTGTATTTAATTTTAAAAATAATATAAAATTTACTATTTAATATAAAAAAAAATAATTTAAATGTAATATTAGGCATAATCCATGTGAAATCTTTTCGACGTTGTCGCCGGTACAACTTTTAGTCGATATTAAAAATAGTAGTTAAACCACGGTGATTTGAATATTTTTACAAACACACGAAAGAAAAACGGATGAATGGAAATAATATGTTAAATCACTATATTGAATTGGTTGTAATTTAATAAACGCATTATGTTGATTTCAAATATTACTGTATTTTATAATCCTTTTGCAGATTTTCTAATCCGCAACTAATTAAATCCTTTTAACGCATACGATTTGTATAGTTTTTAAATCACGCGAGACAAAATTTTCTTGTCATGAATTTCATTTATAAATTTCCCACTGAATCATATTAAATTTAGAATGAATCGAGAGTCAATATTCGGAAGTCACTGCATATAATTTAACTAGATCGTTTATCTAGCGTTGCCCGGATAAGTCCGCGGTATATCATTATACTTAATCCCGTGTAGAATTTTCATTGAGAAAAACGTAATATTTGAAGCACTGATTTGTTAAAATGTCTATTACCACTTTTTAACTGAGGATTTACCTCGATTTATTAAAGTAAAGTGTTTTATATCTTATGGTGGACGGCAAGAAACGCATGCCTACTTAAATTTTCTTTCCCTGAAAAGTTCCTACCACATATTATATTGAGGTAATACTTACAGGCCGATCCTTGTCAAAAAGGTAAAGCTCAATATATAAAAACAGAGCAATATGTAGGTTTAATGATTAAATTCTGTAGATTAAAATATATACAAATGTATTTAAGTTAAGAATTTATTGTTTGAAACAAGGAATATATGGAGAAAAATATTTTTATTTCTTCAATCCATGAATTTTCAATAATGACTAATATTATCAGAGGAAATGAAATGTAATTAGCAAAATGTGTAGCTCTGCCTCTTAAGCACCATCTTTTAAATAAAATTCTTAATATATGTGCTGAAAAGCAAAGTATTTGTTTATTCAGAGCTGAACATTTTGCTAACTATATTTCATTTCCTCTGATGATATGTGCCATTATTGAAAATCCATGGATTAAGGAAATAAATATAATATTTCTCCATATATTCCTTGTTTCCAATACTAAATTCTTAACTTAAATGTATATTTGAATCTACAATTTAACTTTAATCATTAATCACACACACACACACGCACAAACACGTACACACCCATATATATATATATATATATATATATATATATATATATATATATATATATATATATACACGCACAAACACGTACACACCCATATATATATATTTTCTTGAAAAAGGATTTCGGCCTCAACAGAAAGATGTTCAACAAAATGTTTAACCATAAAATTTACCAAAAACTATTAATATTAAACTATAAAAAGAAAGATACTAGAATTTAAGCAAAAAATATTTTATTTCAACTCAATCAGATGTGCCTTATGCACTAATAAAAATGCAATTGGCATTTTGTTGAACTTTTTAAGATTTTAAATATTTATAAATTTTCTCATTATAAAAAACGATTATTATATTGATTATAATTTTTTGACAGAAGAAATAAAATGAATATAAAACATTAGAAGAACAATGCAAAATTATCCAATTATATCAATAAATATTAGTAAATTGTGTAAATAAATCTTGAAAAAAATTATTATTTAGTAAATTGATTTTAATTTATTGTTCATTTAAAAAAATATTCAAATATTTAAAATCACTTAATTGTCAGCACATTTTTTCATTATCAAAAAAGATTATTGGATTATTTTTAATTTGCAAAATAAAAACCGGCAATGAAAAAATCGTAAATCAGCAAAAATTAATAAATTGTTTCATTATAAAAAAAATATTTATATACTACAGATATAATCTATGTTTAATTAATTTTAATCAAGTAAAACAAATGTTTTCTTATCAATAGCATTGAAATAAAACAATCGTTTTTATTATGATAAAATGTAATGAATTCGCTGATTCTGGATGTTTTAACTGTACTTCTATCTTTCCAAATTAAAATTAATCTAATAAATGTATTATTATGACAAACTTTATTGATAATTTAGTGACTTTAGATTTTTCTTATGATTTAAAAATTTGTCTTCTAATGTTTTTTATGCAATTCATTTTATTTCTTCTGTCAAAAAATTATAATCAATATAATAATCGTTTTTTATAATGAGAAAATTTATAAATATTTAAAATCTTAAAAAGTTCAACAAAATGCCAATTGCATTTTTATTAGTGCATAAGGCACATCTGATTGAGTTGAAATAAAATATTTTTTGCTTAAATTCTAGTATCTTTCTTTTTATAGTTTAATATTAATAGTTTTTGGTAAATTTTATGGTTAAACATTTTGTTGAACATCTTTCTGTTGAGGCCGAAATCCTTTTTCAAGAAAATGCCTAACTTTTTAAAATTCTATTCATCAACAACATAAGCAACAATAAAAATAATAGAATTATATTTATTAATTAATAGAACATGCTAATGATCACAGGAAAAGTATTACATAAAAAAAATTTACAGAAATTTTTTTAAAATTCTGAATTTAAGTGATTCATAAAAGTGCTATCGTTCGCCTGCAGGGATACAGTTATAGCCCCATACCACGCTGATTGGGAGGTTAGCACTCAAGTTTTTGCTATTTCGATTGGATATATGGTCTGATTTTTCTCAATTATTTGTTTCTTTTATATTTTTCCAAAGAAATGCCAATATTGATGGACGACATTTTGGAATGAAAATTAAAATTATATGAAATATTGGTGTCACTGATAATATTTCACTTGTTATTATTCTAAATAATGCAAGTAAAATGCCCAAATCGGCTTTCATAAAAGTGAAGAATATCTGGTTTTACAATGAAATTTCTGCAAAAAAAATTTATTGAAATATATAATTTCGGAATTAATTCATTGAGGATCGTAATTTTAAAATAAAAATCTATTTGTTTGAACACACACATATTCCATTGCAGTAGAAAACATTCTAGTGGCTTTTTCAAAATGCTCAGTATTTTGTTGACAATATTTGCGAATTGAAGAGTCAGTTTTGAGATAAATTTTGAATTGCTTGAGTGTAAATAAAATTGTTGTTTTTTTAACTCTAGTATCTTCCTTTTTAGAGTGTAATATTGATCAATAGTTTTCAGTAAAATAATTTTCCTGTTAAAATTTTATAGTACATTTATCTCTTGAAGCAGAAATCTTGTCTCCAGTTTAGTTATGATTCATAACAGTGCTATTGTTCGCCTGCAGAGTTACAGTTACAGCCCCATGCCATGCCTAGGTGATGGTTGAATTTTAAAAGCGAAAACCACCACTATTTATTTCTATTGAATGTATGACCTTGTTTTTATCAAATGTTTGCTTCCTTTATATTTTTTCAAAAAAAATGCCAACAATATTGGACATTTTGGAAGGAAAATTGACATTACTAGAAAAGTTAGTGTCACTGACAATATGCCACTTATTATTATTTCTAACAATGCAAGTATAATGCCCAAAATCGACTCTATTCAAAGTGTGCAGAATAGCTGTTTTTACTTTGAAATTTGTTCCAAAAATATTTTGTTTTTTTGTACTGAAATTCATAATTTCAGCATTAATTCGCCGAGGATTATAATTTTCAAACATAAATCTATTTATTTGAACACACAAATATTTCATTGCAGTAGGAAACGTTCTAGTGACATTTTCCAAGTGCTCAGTATTTTGCTGACATTTGATACAATGTTTGAGCACTGAAGCATCAGTTTTGAGCAAACTTTTAAATTGCTGTCGACCATCAGTAGGATGAAGTTGAATAACTAATCTCTGTGGTATTCCAGCAATCTGCAAGGTTTGGAACCCACAGCCAACTTTAAAGGTGCAATTACATTCACTATCTTGTAGTCTTTGGCAGTTTTGTTTGTGTATTCTAAGACATTTCATCACTTTACTTTCTTCAAAAGTGAATAATTGTTTGGCACTGTCAGGGCACTTGTTTATCAAAGATTCCCAAAATGCAATAGCACATTCTTGTTGGCCACTATTAAAAACGCCTCCGATTGATTCTCTAAGATCAGCAACACTGTGAGTGCCAGGGACAAGCAATCTTTTTAATTGCTGAATTGGCAAATCAATGTTTGGAATGCTTTTAATGATGTTAGACAACAAAGGAAGGTGGTAAATTGTCTGAACAATACTGTTAGCAAAACAAGCATTTCTTTCATTGATCAATTTGAGGTCCAAATTATTTTGAGAAATTGAATTGTCTATTTTCAGCCATTTTCTATTTGGACTATTATGTTTTTGCTTCAAATCATGATCTATAACGATTGTTTTTTTTCGTTTATAAGTCTGTTTGTACAATGACAAACTTTGAGGCTTAACAGAACAAGGAGGAAGCGGTGGCAAATCAACCCTGTCTCTTTTGGCCCTCAATCTATTATATTCAGTCCATGCACTTTTGTTACACATGGTCAATTTATGAGGGTCAAGGTCGATCAAATAGACATTGCACAGCTTTCTAGCACGTGACAAAGCTACATAGGCCATTCCATCTGAAAAGACATCAGATCCCAAGTCAACAATGATACCATCGACTGAAATACCTTGGGTTTTGTGGACAGTTAAAGCATAGCTGAGTGACAAAGGTATTTGAGATCTAGTCACAAAGAGGCCACGAGAAAGTTCATAGTCAGCTTGCACAAATTCAACATTGACTGCATGATCCATATGATCAAATTTTACAGTCACAGCAACAACTTTGCCATCTTTCATTTGTATTTCAGTGACTGTACCCATTGTACCATTGCAAAGTCCTTTTTCGATATCAATATTCCGACGCAACATGCATCTAGCACCAATTCCAATTTTAAGCACAGTTTCAAGTCCAGCTGTGTCAGAAATCTTTTTAAGTTTAGAAGTTTTTGGTGTCTGTTTTGATTTTTTTTTTGTTACGGTTTTTTGTCTTAAGTTGGAATCAGTTGCTGAAATTTCAATGATATGAATATTATTTTTTTTCAACATTTTATAATTCACTTCCTCAGCAGATTCATTTGTGGGTACAATGCAAATAATATGCATTTTCTTTTGCAAATTTTGCAAAAGATCAGTAACTTGATCAATATTTGCTTTTTGTTTAGGATTGATTCGATGCCTTTTCAAGATCTCAATATCCTGATCAGTTGGTGACCCAAGTCTAATTCTGTTAAGAATATTAACAAAGTTTTCATTGTCATCTTTTTGTCGCATATTTATGGTCAATTCATCATAATCGAAATATGACCACAAATTTATACCAGCAATTCCCAAATTTGATTTTCTAGCATCTTGAATAGATATTTTGGAAAATACAGGTTTTTCATTAACAGGTGGAAGCTGGAATAAATCACCAAATGCAACAATTGACATGTTTGCAAATGGATACACTTGTTTCCTAATATCACCAAAAACATCTTGCAAACGTTGGTGAATAAATGCTAATTGCAAGTGACTAACCATGCTTATTTCATCAATAATGAATAATCTCACATATCCAAGCATGGTTCTCAAACTTTTTATTTTATCCTTTGATAATGGTTCATATTTAGGTGTAGAACCATGCTGCACATTTAGTTGAAAGACTCTATGGCATGTAGATCCTTTCAAAATGTAAGCACTGACACCAGTAGGAGCACAAATAACTACACTGGGTCCATTGATGGCAGGATATGTGAGAGTAATTTTATCTGCCAGTGCATTGATCAGAAAAGATTTGCCCACACCCCCAAAACCACTAATAAATTTGAGAATTTGTGGACAATCGTCACAATTGCACCTGTGAATAGGGTTTTCCTCATTCCAATGAAGATTTTGTTGCTCAAGTTTGGAAATAATTTCATTATAAATTTCTTTTTGAATGAAATTCAATTTTTGCTCATTTTCTAAAACTTGAGCTTCAGTGACATGTCTGATTTGAGGCATATTTAAATCAGCTTCATTTTTATCTGCCTCTTTAGCCATATTAGGATCGCAATCAATTTGATCATCATCAGCGTTATTTTCATTTGCATAATTTTTAGATTTTTGCTCTATTTTTTTGCTTATTTCAATAGCATCTTTAATTTTTTTCTTAATACTTTCATAATTTGTCATTTCAGACAAATATGGAGCATTTTGATAAAATGATTGCTCATATGATTTACAGCCATCAAGTAAATCAATTTCTTCTTGGCGCCAAGGTTTGAACAGCATCAACAAATTGTGATAATATCGTTCTTTTGTTTCAGAAGTCAATCTCACATTTGGCGTCTTTATAGCTTTTTCTTTCACTTTTTTTAAAAAGCCATGATTATTTCGCAGCTTCAATGAAACTTTCTCATCATCATTTGTGGAAGCATTCATTGTTCTTTCATAGTTTCTCGCAACATAGTACAAACTTTTATTTTCCATAGAATCAGGTCTATTCGGGTACCATGTTTCAACCATATTGCCATAATACAAATCTGTAGAATCAGGCTGCATTTGATCCAATTCTTCTTGTGGCAAAATTCTGCGGGTTCTATATTCAGGTATATCAGCACCGACCCACATTACAGTTGCAGAAGCTCCAAACAAGTGATGTCCCAACAGCTTATCAGCAACTTCATAAGCTCCTGAATCTCTTTTGGACAATGTATAAAGACCAGCGCTTTTGCATTTACCATAAAATGATTTTGATTGGTCCAATGACCACACACCTTCAGTCTCAGATGTTTCATATTTAGTCTGATAGCTGGTGATGTAATGGTTCAGAATCATTGAATTGTCAGAAATGTACTGCAAGTCAATATTAGACTCCCACATCATCAAAATAGCTGGGTTGTAAGCATTAATGTACTGCTCTTGTGAGCTTCTATTCAAATTATACAATTTTTTAATTTTTTTGCCACATTTATGTGACCTAACACTTTCTTCAATTGTGTTAAATTTGAAATTTCCAGCAGATTTAGGAAATCCATAGCGACAAATTGTGTAAAATTTATTTCTGACAAATTTTTTACGGTAACATGATCCACCACAAGTGTGTCTTTGCACTTTATTCACCAAATAGGCTAATTTAGGTGATTTAAAATGGTTGGGAAGTTGACAAGTAATAATAGATTCAATGAAAGTTTGGACTATTTTGTGTGAATCTTTGTCAGTCTCATCAAAAATAGGAGCATCTTTGCAGTACACTTTCATGTGTACATGAGGAGTGCCTCTGTTTTGATACTCTAATCGCCAAAAATAATGGGCAACTTCAGTCAGAGGGCCGTTTTTGTCAAGTATGACAATCTTCAAAAATGATGTGAATCTATGATAAAAATGTTCACTGACTGCCACAATATCATCATTATTTATTTGTCCAAATTTTTTAGTTGTATTATTCAACTTTTCAAGAAATTCGTGCAAATCTTTGAGGATATATTCATTGCAAGACAGTGTCAAAAAGAAAGTGGGTACTCCATAACACTCATCAAAAGCTTGCAAATCCGTGTATTTTCGAGCCCAAAATTCCTTAGATCCTCGCATATTTGCCATCATCATCGACAAATTGCCTTCCAGTTGCTTATCATTATTTGTCAATCTTTTTTTCAGTTCAGCAACTGTTATTTTTGGCATTTTTGCTGTTTTCATTATAGCATAAATACCAGCATCAATGGCTCGTTTATCAGCTTTATCGGCAGAAAACATCAAATATTGAATATTTCTTCTGAATCTAGGATCACAATGGTTCAATCGATTTCTGATGTACATGTATGGTTTTACTTTGCCATATGGACGTTCATTTGAAAACATTCCAAATCTACCTCTTGTGAACAAATCAGGAAAACAAAACAATTCCAATAATGGGTCATTGTCAGTTAGTAATACTCCTTCAACTCTTTTTTGCCTGAAAATCGTCAAATCCTTTTCAGGTGGCAACATTGGTTGCATTTCAATGAGCGTGTGATGCTCATATGAAATCTGAGCCCCAGTCTGAGTCAGAAAATGATCCATTTTCAGACTATCATTTCGCCCAGTGCATGTGACAATTTCATCCAAGTTGGCATTTCGATCAATTTTAATGTCATTGTACAAGATATTGTTGTTTTTCAACCAATCCAAAGCTTTGAGAACTTTATCCATATTAACCAATGAGCGCCAAATAATATTTTTTTTGTTTGGCAATGTATCAACTATAATTTCAAGTAATTTATGATCATTGTTTGGCAATGTATTCATAGCATGGTTGATAGTTGTTTCCATTGGCATTGGCAAATGACTAGCTATTCCTCTGATAGCTGGGATCAACTGGCTTTGCAGTCCTTTAAACTTGTATGGCACCAATTTAATTATATTCATAAAGCATTTGGCTCTTTGAATAAGAAGACTTTCATACATATTCAAAATGGAGATTTCAGGTGGGATGTGATCAACTTGAAGACCATTAATCGATGCCAAATTTGGTACTTTTTTGTATGTTATCATATCCGATTGACATTTTTTGCATACAATACATGGTAATGTGTAATTTGCTTTAATAATGTTAAGTATTGTTTGAGATTTTATTTTATCCCAGTTGTCCCATTCATGCAATTCTGAATCTTTTTTGCGCATTTTGCAAATGTCACAATGATTTATTTTAAAATCATAAATTGCCTTTTGAAATTTTTTAAACAAATTGGCATATTTTGTTGTTACATAAACCTCAGTGTGAAATTCATTTTCATTTGAAAAGGATTCATTGTAAAGGTCAGAAATAGTAGCATCTCTGCTAACCTGGTAAATTAACTCAGTATATAATGACCAGTCACCTTCAAGTATTGCGATGTCATATTTGTTAAGCCATGTTCCAATCGACAATAATCGATATACTTTTCTGATCACTGTTCTCAGGTGTTGCGAGTGTGGTGACAAGAGTTTCAGCAGGGCCAGCTTGTCCGTGCAATCACTTTGGCCACAGCAATAAATTCTATCAGAATGCATACCTTTGCAACTTTGGAAACTATCCAATTTCTTCCTCATTTGAGCAATTGTCAAATTCGGACTCAAATCAGACAAATTGTTATGCAATCTTTTAGCATATTCCAATTTCTGAGCTGAGTCTGGACAGCCATCTTCGATTCTACACAGACGAGTCATTGATATTCTGTAGTCACTGTTATTAATTTGATTTTCATTGTTTTCATTTATGGGGACTTCAAATGTGTTTAATTCACTGCAATCACATTCTTGGCAATGCATAAATTTAAAATTGTGTCTTGACAACTGAGCCAATGGCACATATTCATATTTGCTTTTATCGCAAAGAAAGTGCTCATTGGTGAAGCAGTGGAACAAATTATTGCCCCAATAAGTCTGCAGACCGTCATTGTTGGCTTTTTCTACATAAGAGTGGATGCATCTGAAGTACTTCTTCAATTGGTTGATCATGAAGTTTCTCATGCCAACTCCTTCAATATATTTCTTGTTGACAGTGCTGAATGCACTTTTATTAGCCAATCTGCGTTCCTGTAGGTCTGTTATATTCTCTTTGACAATATTTTTGTATGACATAATCATTTTCCGCATTATAATCATTTTTTGCATTAATTCATTATAACATCTTCGTCGTTTTTTAATTTGTCTCATATTTCTAATCAGAATGTGTCGATGTAAATTAGCATCTTTGCTTGACATTTCGAATTTGCAAGTAAATTTAGATGCTGTTTTTCTATGTTTATTTTTATATTTGCTATAATATGCTTTTGCACAAATTTTTTCTCTATTTTTTTTATAATATTGGGCCATTTTCGCATGCATTTTTTCTCTATTTTTATTGAAATATTTTTTATTTGACTCTTTTTGCTTTTTTTTATAAGTATCATTATTTACCGCCTTGAGTTTTTTTTTATAATTCTGAACTCTTTGTTTTATTTTATCTTTATTTTTTCTATAATATTCAGCTTTTCTAGCTTTTTCAGCAATTTTATCATATACTTTTTTATTGCCATCATTTGCATTGGTGTACTCCATTTCATTTTGCTTATCAATAGGTCCTGGGTTAATTTCGACTCCACCAATGATCAGAAGCATCAGAATAATAGATCTGTTTTTATGCATAATGTAGCATTTATTGTGATAACGAGGCTTACATTCGAAATGAATTATGCAATTTTTAATTGTGAAATATAATTTCTATTTCATAAAAGATATATTTTAATTAAATTTTATCTTGTTCACAGTGAAAATAGAAAAAATATAATCACATATTACATTTTTATAATTATGAACATAAATACAATTTTAATGACTTTGCAATGCAATATAGTTGGCAAAAATATGTCAATTATGTGCAAATTGAACAAGAAACGAGTCAGAAAATGTATAAAAATGGTCAAACAAGTGGTAGGAGTGACAAGCCTTATGCAGTGTCTTGACAAGCTTGAGTTGTCTTTTCCTGTTCTGAGTGCCCTCACTCTCAGAAAGTCTGTTCTTGGCGATATTCTTCCTCTCTTTCACTTGCTTTCTCCTTGCTCATATCTCTCTCTGTTTGTTCCTGAACAATCTATCACTCAGGCTTTCTTTTACTTTGACTCGATCCTTCCTTTTCCATTACAATCTTTTATATTCCCTCCTGCGTCACTCTCTTTCTCTCTAATTAACAGTCTGAGTCTCTAATTGTCACTTTGTAGTCTCAAGTCTCGGATGATCTGAATGAGCAATATAAAAAAAAAAAATAATTAAATAAAGGTCAACAATGAATAGTAGAGAGAACTGAGAAGTATTGAGAGTACTATTGAGAAGAAGAAGAATCGGTCAGGGAGGTGGAAAATAGGGGCAGTGAAAGGGGGGTGGGAACATGACGAAGTGAAAAAGTGGAGGAATAGTGACGTTGAGGTAGGGGAATGGGGAGAGTGATAAATAGATTGTAGAAAATGAGGGGGGGGGCGAATGTATAGTAAGGGTGTGCAGTAGTAATATATACATACATGTGTGAAAGGAGAATAAAGATAAATAAAAGAAATGACCCCCAGAATAATATAATACCCTATAAATTTGTCATTTTAATCTAACTCAGCCTATCATCAAAGAAAATGACAAAGATGGCTTTATTTGCTAAATCGTTTTAAAAACTTGACTGTTTATTTCGTTTCTTAGAGTCTTCCAATTTATTTATCGTCTGCTAATGCGTTATTAATCGGTGATTTTTTGGTGGGCGTTGTTGAGCAAGAATAAAAATATGAGATTTAAACTGTTGGGGCATTTTTGACAACTTCTGTGCCCTTGGGGGCGAAATGGGAAGTTTAGAAAACATTTTTTTTTACTATGTAAATCTATATAATGATTATTGTCGTAATATTACTTCTTGTTAATTTTGTACTTAGGTAAAAATGTGCTTCTGCATTTATGTTACCGTTGTTACACGAGTATTTGTTACACCCTTATAGTAAAAATGTTGGTGATCATGCACTTATTGTACCTATTTACTATGCCTCCCCACGGGACAGAGTTAGACACCAGGGTCGTTTTTTAACGCGGAGAAAAGGTACAAAAATAAAAATTGTCTCAGTCGTGACAGATTTCTCCTCCACCGAAAGAGAACATGAAATGGAAGTGCAGCATCTGAAGAACAGATGCACTAATTGTAACACACTATTATTTTCTTAATAATGAGGTTAGGACATTACGTCGTCGCCGGCAAACTTGCGAAGAAACGATAAGAAATATCGAAAGACAAAAACTGGCTGTAACATATTCTTGCATTATTTACAAAAAGTTGTAAATAATGCAAGAAAATGTTACAGCCAGTTACAAAATTAAAAATGATAATAATATATTCATAATATATTCTTGACAGGTCACAAAATCACCGCAATACCACATTTACTCCGGGGAGGGGGGGTCCTATGTAAGTCCCAGGAATTGGTATAAACGAAGTTTAACCAATTACGCATAACTATAAAAGAAAGTAAGAATTTTATTGACACAGCATTTGTAAACAAACAACAAAAAAGTTGTAAATAATGCAAGAAAATGTTACAGCCAGTTAAAAAATTAAAAATGATAATAATATATTCATAATATTCTTGACAGGCCGCAAAATCACCGCAATGCCACATTTACTCCAGGGGGGGGGGTCCTACGTAAGTTCCAGGAATTTGTATAAACAAAGTTTTACCAATAACGCATAAATATAAAAGAAAGTAAGAATTTTATTGACACAGCATTTGTAAACAAACAAAAAAAAAAAAAAAATAGTACGCTTACCTGTTTTAAATATAATGCAAGAAAATGTTTCATGTAAGGCTGCACCGCAGACATAAATAAACAACTTTACGGATGTGTGTTTGTTACAATTTAACGTCTGCTCATTCGGTAATAGTCGGTAATTTTCGGTGGGCGGTGGTGAGCATGGATGGAAATGCGGGATTTAAACTAAATTAATTTAGCAATGGTATTAATGTAACGGATAATCAAAAATAGGGGAAAAATCAGTTATGTAATATTTTACACAAATACTGAACAGTAGCCCCCCCTCTATGTCTGTCTGTCTGTCTCTCTGTCTCTCTCCCTCTCTCTCTGTGTCGCTGTTATTATGGTAGTACGAATAGTGGTTTGTTTATGTTATAGTGGTATAAAAGAAAGTAAGAATTTTATTGACACAGCATTTGTAAACAAACAAACAAAAAAAAAATAGTACGCTTACCTGTTTTAAATATAATGCAAGAAAATGTTTCATGTAAGGAGCTCTGCACCGCAGACATAAATAAACAACTTTACGGATGTGTGTTTGTTACAATTTAACGTCTGCTCATTCGGTAATAGTCGGTAATTTTCGGTGGGCGGTGGTGAGCATGGATGGAAATGCGGGATTTAAACTAAATTAATTTAGCAATGGTATTAATGTAACGGATAATCAAAAATAGGGGAAAAATCAGTTATGTAATATTTTACACAAATACTGAACAGTAGCCCCCCCTCTATGTCTGTCTGTCTGTCTCTCTGTCTCTCTCCCTCTCTCTCTGTGTCGCTGTTATTATGGTAGTACGAATAGTGGTTTAGTGGAAAACTCTTATGAAACTAAAATCCGGCAATTTTTATTTTTTTAATAACGGTATTAGTATCAAAATATCTGAAAATGATATCTTAAACTAAACAGAAGAATGTCAAGGTAATTATTGTACTATTTCAGAAAATGTTCAATAAGTATGTCTCAAGTAAATTAATTTTTTATTTTTTCCACCGGTACCCTACGTTGGATTACTCAATAGTAGTCTCTAAGTAATTTTGTTTGTCTCGCAGTTACTTGCGAGACTAATATATATATATATATATATATATATATATATATATATATATATATATATATATATATATATATATAAAATGGGATATATTCATAATTTAAGATAGTCAGGACCTAATAATCATTTAGTGTATGCAGTTTAAGTTCTGAAAACAATTTCACTATCATATCTGTGTAATCGTACATGATAATTCACTGTTACACAATCGCCAGTGAGTAGTGATTTTGTAAACTACTACGAATATCGGTCAGTATAACATTAAATGTATATAGACATCAGGCGGCAAACAAAAATAGACCAGTTCAAATCGTGTGATTATTGTGGGTGTTATAATGCCGGATCCATAGACAAACAGAAATAAATTCTTGTTAAGAATTATTAGACACTAGCGGGACCCGTTAATCGGCGTTTCCCCGTGGAAGAATTCCCCCTAATAAAAAAGAACAAGTACGGTTATCGTTCTTTCCCTTCAACTGATTTCATCATGTTAAGAACGGCTTTTGGAATATACGTCACCAACTTCCCGTAAAGAACGGCTATCAGAATAAACACGCCATTTTGTGAGGTGGATTGTCGTTCCTCGCGCATTCGTACAAATCTGGCGGTCACTGATTTAAAATTCATAATACAGGTATTTATATCTCGAAAACTATTTGTATCTGCCAAATATAAATGAGATTTTCTTAATTAGCGTAGTCGAAGACCTTCAAACTTTGTCAGTTTAAAAGAAAATTAAGAGGTGGAGCTTAGGTGAAAATCTACTTATAAAAAACGTAAACAAACGTAATGTATGCGGAGTGTCGATACAGAGTTCAGAAAAGAGAAGTAAACAACATACTCAACAGAAACTATGATCAAACACAGTAGCTATCGGAATAAACACCCCAATTTGTTAGGGCTGTTTTCAAAGTATTTGCCGCAAATTTAACCTGGATTATCGTTGTCAGGTTACCCATCCGCATATACTACAAACCGACTAATAACTTGAGGAGTGGTAATGTAAAGCATAAAATAGCACTATAAAATGTTCCCTAAACATATTTTTCCAGGGGTTGTTGTCTTTGGAGGGTAGTGGCGTTTTATAAATGTGTTCATACGTAAATGTAAGGTTATCAGTGTTTAATCTTCTGTTCATGAGCGGTTATATCCTTTATAGTTTTAATTATTGCCGCTTGTAGAGAGTACCACAATATTTGCAAAATTCTTGAGTGTATGTAACAAGAGGAAGATTCTAGAATAATCAAACTGTCACCTCTCAGCCAATGAAAACGGGCGCGATTTGAGAATGGAGAAATCTATTTTAATCGGGAAATGGAAAGATTATGTTATATCTATGAGACTATGATCTCATTACGAAGGCTGCAATCACAGTATCTGCGATTAATAATAAAGGCAACACATTTGTATGTGGAATCTGTTGTTGTAAACTACGGTACTTTGGTCCAGAGGGGAATTTCAGCAATCAAAGTAATATAGACAGGGATAAGTTTCATGTTTGGTCGTCCAGACTAAATTTTATAGAGCTCTAGCCGAAAAAGCAATAAGACCAGACGTGTCCGGCAATGTAGAAATCTAAGAGAATCCTCTTGATAAATGTCTTTTCTGTTGACCATTCCTAAGTAAAAACAGTAAGTAAGAAAGAATTAATTTGCCCGCTGTTTTATGAAGAATAAATAATAATAATAATAATAATAATAATAATAATAATAATAATAATAATAATAATAATGATAATAATAATAATAATATATATACAGTGATGATCATATTTATTGGAACGGTAAAATAAAAGTTAAATTTTGTCTAATAAATTCTAAAAAAGGGATTAAGTTAAAGAAAATAACAAAGTATATTATGTATTTTTAACTGGCCTTTCCGATGCAGCAATCGTATTTTAGAAAAAATAAATAACAAAAGAACAACAAACATAATTGCAAAAAAACCTTGTTCAAAATTATTGGCACGATTTATTTAATAATCAATTGTATAGCCTTTGGCCTTGATTACCTTCATCAGTCGCTTTTCATAGTTTACAACCAAGTTGTTGCACTCTTCAGTAGTAATTTTAGCCCACTCTTCCTGACAATAATCCTCCAATTGAATAACATTCTTAGGCTTCCTTTGCATTACCCTCAATTTTAATGTTCTCCATAAATTTTCAATTGGATTAAGGTCTGGGCTTTGTGATGGCCACTCCAAAACATTAATATGATTGTCCTCAAGCCATTTCTTAGTCAGTTTAGCCGAATGCTTTGGGTCATTATCTTGCATGAACCACCAACGACGACCAAGTGAGAGCTCTTTAGCAGAGGCTTTCAGGTTTTCATCCAATATTTTAACATAATCTTCCTTTTTTATGCTACCTGTGACCTTAACAAGTCGCCCTGGTCCAGAGGCAGCAAAGGATCCCCAAAACATCAAACTGCCTCCACCGTGCTTCACTGTGGGTGTGGTGTTCTTAGGCAGGAAAGCTTCGCCAGATTTTCTGTAAATATAAGACACTTTGTTATGGCCAAATAACTCTATTTTCGTTTCGTCAGTCCATAGAACACGTTTCCAGAATGCAACATCTTTATCAATGTGACGTTTTGCAAAGGCTAGCCTTGCTTTCAGGTGCATAGGCTTCAATAAGGGAGTCTTTCTCGGACGACATGCTTTTAAACCAGCTCTCTTCAAAACTCTACCAACTGTATGTCGAGATACATTCACTCCAGAGGTGCTCTGTTCATCAACAATCTCCCCAACAGAGATCCTTGGGTTTTGTTTTACTTGTCGAACAATTTTCCGTTCATCTCTTGGGGAAAGAATCCTTTTTCTCCCTCCAGCCTCTAAACTCATAACGTGGCCTTGCGATTTGAACTTGTTTATTATGGCTCTAACAGTGGATTTGGGAAGGTTTAGCTTCTTTGAAATCTTATCATAGCCCTTCCCATTGGTATAGCATGCTACAACAAGCTTACTGACGTCTTCGCTGTGTTCCTTAGTTTTAACCATGGCGATTGAAAATTATAATTTAGTCACTTATAATAGTTTAAATAAATCGCTATCTAAAAATTATCTGAAAAAAAGTATTCACTGAATTAGCGTTAAACAAGCATAATATGGCTATAAAAAAGTTCAGAATACACGTAAACCGGAAATTGATTGATATTATACTGATACTAAAAGAAAAACAAAGCCGTGCCAATAATTTTGAACAAGGGTTTTTTGCAATTATGTTTGTTGTTCCTTTGTTATTTATTTTTTTCTAAAATCCGATTGCTGCATCGGAAAGGCCAGTTAAAAATACATAATATACTTTGTTATTTTCTTTAATTTAATCCCTTTTTTAGAATTTATTAGACACAATTTAACTTTTATTTTACCGTGCCAATAAATATGATCATCACTGTATATATATACATATATAATACATATATACATACACATAAATATTCACATATATCTACTATTATATAAAAGGAAATATGTCTGCCTGTGTTTGTATATGAGTTCGTTTCTTATTGACTCGAAAAAGGCTGGGACGATATTCATGAAATTTCAAATAAAGATACTTCCTTTGCATCATTGCGTTCTTTAGAAAAGTTTTGTATCAGAATGTTTTTGATGAGTTATTTTTCAGTAATTAAACGAGATACCGATGCCCCCACCGATCGCTTCCATGTGTAATATATATATATATATATATATATATATATATATATATATATATATATATATTCAAGCAAATATTATTAAATACAACGGAGACATTTTGTCTTATAATTCTTTTTTTTAATTTTTCAATTTTTCGTATTGTCTTTTTTGTTTCAAAATCAAAAATATTAATAAAGGATCCATACATGTTGCTGTTACGAGCGCTTTCGATTCGTCCATATATATATATATATATATATATATATATATATATATATATATTATATATATATATATATATATATATTGTTTGAAGGATAAGTGCTAAAACAGGATAAAAGTTCTCAATACGTTCATAGAGCTTAATATGTTTCATATTAACACCTCAAAATATAAACGTAGTCCATTACAATTTTTCTGCAGACAACGAATTCCCTGCCTCTATTTTATTTATTTATCTCATAAAAGCCAATCTTGACGTTTCAAATAAATTATTTTTTGGTCTGATGAAGTCCTGTACCTGAATTGGTACTCCACTGAAACGTTTATGCACTTATGTAACCAATAAGGTTTGTATAATAAACATACTATATACAAGCTCTGCCTTGCATTGACGACTCTTAATAACAACGCGAGTTTCATTGGATTTACATCTAAGAAACCAATCGACACGACCGGTATATATATATATATATATATATATATATATATATATATATATATATATATACATATATATATATATATATATATACATGTGTGTGTATGTGTGTATATGTGTGTGTGTGTATTTCTTTCGGGAGTGATAGTATGTTTTATGCAGTAAATACAGTGTTAGTATAATGTAATATTAGTGAAAGTTGCTTCAACGGAGAAGAGTAAACCAATAAAACATGCGGTAAATAATAAAACAATTTTTAAAGAGATACAAACAAAAGAAAGGACAAAACCAAGATTGCAATAATTGGCCCCGAGGTCAGACGCAGGTGCTGAAAATATATCTTCTGATTATTAGAGCATCAGAGCCGAGTCACGGGCAGATAACTCTGGTTACGAAGATAACGCTCATAGATAATTTACAGCTTTTTCGGCGACCGTCTCGGTGTTATCGTTTCTCATTCGATAAATTCTTTTGTTGTGTAGTTTGAAGAGTTATTTCCTGCCAAAGGAGAGCGATAACCACAAATAAATATGGAAACGCGATTTGCCAACGAGCAGATCTAATGGGGAGATTTGGATGGCGATTCGAGGAGAAAAGTAAAAACAGATAGGTTTTACTTCAGCCGAAGTGAGATCAGAGGAATTGATAAGTCATAGCATTTGCGTAAGCGACAGCTAGTACAACCAGTCGCCGAGCTTTCTCATTTATAACTGGCTTATGTTTTAGCTTCACAAGCATGGTGTATAGTGTATGGGAGTATTCTTTCCAATGTAAAAACAAAACAAAACAAAAAAAAACAATCCAACACGTGTATAACTTTCATTCTTTTCTCTCTCTCTCATTATCTCACTATATATATATATATATATATATATATATATATATATATATATTAAAATTGTAAATTAATGAATTTCAAAAAAACTCTCATTGAAATGAAATGAAGTGGTTGAGTTTCATATCAAAGAATTTTTATTATTCTAAGCAAGACAAAGAATGCTTTAGAAAATTAATCTCCTTAACATATAGGGTTTCGATGTCTACCATCTCATCAGAGGAGAGAAAATGTTAGCAAATAGTTATAAAGGTATGTACCCTATTTGCTAAAATTAGTGAGACATGGAAAGTCAAAGTGAAAATAATACATTTCTCAATGCCAAATCTAGCACAGACAATAATTTCAACAAATAACAGGAAAATTAAAAAAGCACTGGATATTCCAATTGACCTAATACCTAGTAACAAATGTAACTGCCTAAATAAAAAGGAATGCCCCCTTAATAACGATTGCATACACAAAGACGTGGTATACGCCTGAACAGTCACGCAACTACCAAAACATAAAAACAACCAATCAAACGAGGAAAACAATGAATATAGACGAAGCATTCAGAACGCAAACATATATAGGGAAACATATGGCGAGGGCTCGAATAATAATAATAACAACAGAAACAACAACAGCCAGGCTAACATATCCAATAATATAATTCCCAGTGAAGACCAATTTAGTACTAACCAGAACCAAGGTTATGAATCCCCATACCCCATCTTTGTCCAGCCCCCCAATATAGGACTCAATAAAAATGGGACCGATGAACAAATAGACAGTAATAAAACAAGGAAAACATTGACGTATATAGGTTCATCATCAAGCTTAATAAAAATAAGAATCTCAAACCACCTACATTCCTTAAAAAATGAAAGATCTAAAAAAAATGATAATAATAGTACATCTTTAACCAAATTAATCAACAGCCTAGAGAACAAGAAAATTCCATATTCAATTAAATGGAGAATACTGAATAAATCTAGATCATATGCCCCGGGGGATAAGTTTTGCAATCTTTGTATATCCGAAGCAGTTAACATCATAACCTTCAATAAACCCATAATAAATACCAAGAACGAGCTAGTGTCCAGATGTAAACACAAGAAAATATTTAAATACAGCAATCTTAAAATAAAATAACATACACTCTCGGTACAGATGAGAAATAGGTAAAAACAAAGTACTAAATACACACCAGTCTTGACTAAAATCAAAACAATTACTTTACTAATAATATAATAATGTTCTTTTCTAAAGATAGGTTCTAATTAACCTCTTTTAACACATAAAAAACTTTCTCTGTTTATGTATATGCACATGTTATGTAGAGCCTTAATATAAGCACATTAAAATACTACACTTTAAATCTCCTACACGTAATTTGCACTCTAAGATCTAATTATAATAGTATTTCCAAAAGCATGTAGCTTCCAATTTAAAGAATTTATAATTCCGCACCCATCTACTTACCAGAAAAGGAGTAAAAATTCCCCATTGCAAGGTAATCTCCAGATCCGTACGTATAAACAAGAAAGAACTATACTCATTGATGCGTCATCCCTGTTGGTACTAGGTCAATTAAATTCTATAACCATAGTTACACAATCCCATTTTTTTCATCTTATTAATGTTAAATTAGCAGAGGAGGGGTAAAAAAAAAATATATATATATAACAAAATTAAAAAAATATAAAATATCTTTGATAAACTTAGGTAAGTTTACATACACTAATTATTGCTATAATTTATGGTGTTAAATAATGGCATAGATTTTTATGTCTAAATACATTTTTGTATATATGAGGGTATATCTGTGTATATATGGAACACCTGTTATTTGTGGGTATATATGGGCTTAGATGTAAGTATATATAGAATAAGTTAAATATTATTAAATAGCATAAGGTTATGGATATGGGCTTAGATGTAAGCATATATAGAATAAATTAAATATTATTAAATAGCATAAGGTTATGGATATACTGATTTTAAACGTTTTTTTTCAGTAAGGTATTATCATTACTTTATTACCTTTGTTTTTAACTTATTTAGCATTGAACTATTACCGTAAGGACCATAAAATAAAGATAAAACGTTCCATCAATAATATTAGAATTAATTTCACAATTAGCTAATAAACATTAGTATATTCTAAACTTTATGTCAATCCTCTTTCTAAGGGAAATATAGATACGTATAAAATTAATAATAATTAGAGAACCTCATGGGCATCTCACGTTTAGATAACCACTGATGTACATATAACTTGAGTTGACAGAACAAATACGATTTAAATTGACAATGAGATTTGAGATTAAACTAGGAAAAATCAGGAAAAAAATAATTATTCCATTTACGTATTTGGCCATCTTTTTATTTTTATTTTTAGTTTATTTTGGTTTTTGTTCTTATATCTATATTATTCTTGTTCATCCTCCTTTCTTCCCCTCCCCCCCGAACCAAAGTCCCTATATCTTGTACACGACCTGACCTCAA